>NC_043957.1:27426177-27726177 GCF_902148855.1 Sphaeramia orbicularis
CCCCAACCACCAAAATTTAATCATTTGTTCCTTGTGCCAGTATCAACATTTCCTGAAAATTTCATCAAAATCCATTCATAACTTTTTGAGTTATCTTGCTAACAGACAAACAAACAAACAACAAACCCTGATGAAAACATAACCTCCTTGGAAGAGGTAGTAAGAAACGTAGTATTTATATGAATATAGAATTAAAATGAAATATTATTTACATATTAACATTGTGGTTGCACATGCACATAGTGTGACATGGGGGGGTGGAGGATTTACTGTAAACTATAAATGGAACTATGGAATCAGTTGAGATAGCGTATGATTCCCTTGGTGCCAGTTGGGCCATATTCAATACGTACCTACTCAGGACACTGTAAAAAATGATAAATTGTAATCTGTTTTATTCATTTTTCATTACTATTGACTATTATGCCTGTTGTCACAAATTTGCATCACACTGAAATTAATATCTATTTTATATGCTATAGTCAAATTAACAATCAGCTTAATTTAGTAACTGTCTGAAAACAAAAAAAAAAACAAAAATTATATACTTGTATACTAGGGTGATGCTAGCAATTGTGGGCCCCATAAAAGCTAAATGTTGTGGGCCCTTTCTAAAATTCAGTATCTTGTCGATTTCTCAAAGTGAGGGTGGGTTATGTACGTGGGGTAGAGGCAACACTTATATACGTGGGGGTGTGGTCCATAACTAATGTAACTAAAGTGAAAGTGAAACTTAACATGCTTTCAATGTCCGACTCCAGGCTTCTACACATCTATTATACAGCGGATCTTACACGAAATTTTCACAACTTTTAACCTGTTACCACTGGACCCCCTCCACTGCTCTATGGGCCCCCCACAAATGCTGGGCCCCATGAATTTGTCACGTTTACCACCCCCTTTACGGTGCCCCAGCTTGTATGTAAATCCAGGCATTAAGGGGTTTGTTTGAGTCTGATGACGTTAGCTCCTTTTAATTTACTTGGCCCAAAGAATTCCTGATAATCTGTGTGTTGTGTGTTTCCAGACCACCTCAAAATTCCTGGAAATTTATTCAAATCAGACTCAGTCATTTCAAGTTGCAGACTCAAAGTCCTGCTGAACTTCTTTTGTGAGTGTATTTGGTGAATCGGCAACATAAATAGGCTTGATGAGGTCCAGGCTCTTTTGAGTGTATTTGCTGCATATGTTCTTTCGCATATTTAGACGAACATACAGATGATCGGAATGCATGTGTAGGAGTGAGACAAATATACTGCAAAGAACATATGGTGGTGAATGGACCTGGTCCCTCCACTTCTCACAGCTTCTCTTCTTTTACTCTATTTTCCAAATGATCAAAACACAATCTTGTAGAAATGGAATAAACCAGTTTGCACACTGGCTTAAACATTGTGAATGAATGTAACGCTGTAATGTAATGAACGCTGCAGGTGTGTTCCACCAATCAGCTTTCTTCAACACACAGACTCGCCTCCAAGAATTCCAGGGAATCTGAGCTTTTTCAAAACCTCAGGTAAGGTTTAATTTACCCCTAGACCACTAAAGTCTCCATATAAACAGACAATAATTAAAAAAAAAAAAAAACTTGATAGGAAACCAATTCATTCATTTTCTGAACCCACTTTATCCTCACTAGGGTCGTGGGGGTCACTGGAGTCTATCCCAGCTCACTTATGGGCGAAGGCGGGGTACACCCTGGACATGTCACCAGTTCAACACAGGGCTGAACATATAGAGACAAACAATCACTCACACAAATGGATAACACTGGGGAACAATTTGAAAAAAAATTTCTGTTGAGTTAGATTTTTATGCTGATTAAAACTAAAATTGGCATGCTGATTCCAAAATCGCAGTCAGTTTTTTTGTAGCATGTCAAGTTTTTTCTCCACAGTTTACCCTCCAGATAAGCAAAATTCCACTGATTAGCCGTAGTAAGACTTGCCAGCTGATTACGATTGGACTCATCTACAGCTACGTGGCAACTTGTTTGTGCAGTCACAATTGAGACAGTGCGGTGAGAGGTGTGTGCAGCACCCAATTGGTCAGTACTATCAATATCTGCAAACAGAAAGCTAGCATAGTAGGAATTAAGAGGATTTGTGCTGGCTTTTCTCTTAACCTTGTAACCATGGGCATACCGTTGTAAGTTCTGTTTCGTTTTATGCTGTTTTTTTAGTTTTCAAAGCTTGTAACTATTCCATCTTAGTGTTTTATTTACATAGGTATATATTTCCTTTGTTCCAGATCATGTCTGCTCCTGCTACTTCTCGTCGTAAATGCCTAAACAACCCTGACTCCTTTTGCTATATTTGTGGTAGTTTCACCATTCCAAGTCAGAGGGCAAACATCAGTGCATTTGTCAAACAAGCATATTTTGCATATTTTAAGTTAAAACTCGGTGATCAAGACAAGCCATGGGCCCCTCACAAAGTGTACAAGCAGTGTGTTGAGAGTTTACGGATGTGGACCGAAGGAACACGTGAAAAGTTGGCATTTGGTATCTCCATGGTTTGGCGAGAGCAAAAAGATCATTGCACAGACTGTTACTTTTGTTTAGTGGAAACATCAGGATTTAACAAGAAAAATAGCAGTAGAATAGAATATCCTAATCTACTGTCAGCTATAAGACCAATGCCTCATTCAGCTGAAAATCCAGTGCCAGTTTTCAAACTACCTCCTCTAGAAGATCTGAGTGATGTTGAAGAACGCAGTGACAGCAATGATGCAGATTTTGAAATTCACGAGGATTCAGTTCGTAGGGAATTTGATATTTCATTGCATGTAAATATTTGAATATTTTTATAAAACAAGCACGTATCTGTTAAGTACTTTATTTTTCATATTTTTTAAGAAAACGGGGATCCTATAGTTCAAAAACTTGACGTGATAGAGAAAAACTGAGATCAGTTTTGGATTTCACACCCAAAAATTAGTTAAAAACAGCTGTCAGACCTATCTCAAAAAAAATGTGTTCCCCAGTGTAATTTAAATTAACCAATTAACCTATCAGTGCATGTCTTTAGATGGTGGGAGGAAACTGGAGTACCCGCAGAGAACCCACGCAGACATGGGGAGAACATGCAAACTCCACTCTGTCCTGATCCTTCCAGTTAGAAGCTGACAAAATTCTAGCCTATGGCACTGATTTTTGGTGGAAGACATCTGCAGAAAATGACTGAGGAGATGATGAAGATTCTGCACAAACAGGACAAGGGAGAGACAAAAATGAAATATGCCAACGATACAGTTCCCCTCTAAAACCACCTTCGTCATGTTCTCTATGAGCTAATGTCTCCGACCAAAAGCTCATTAAACATTATTTAACCGAATAGGTCACTGATCGCTATTTCAGTGAAAGAAAATAAAAGTAAGCATGTTATGCATAAGTTGACTGTTACAGCCATAAATTTACAAAAAGGGTGGACAATCAGTTTCGGTTCAAAACAATTCATGGACGCTTTAATCTACATTAGCAGATTAAAGTAGAGTACCCGGAGAGAACCCACGCAGACACAGGGAGAACATGCAAACTCCACACAGAAAGGTCCCACCCCCATTGACTGGTGTTGGAATTGAACCGAGGCCCCATTTTACATAAATATAACCGAAGTTGGGAAAATGTGATCAAATATACAACTTCATGTTTACTGTTCAAAATTATTAATGACTTCAGACAGTTTGTAAATGTAAGAGCTAAGGGGGACGGTATAGTTCCACTGAGACAAAGTGCTTTTGGCCAGGCCTCATTTGCACATGAGTGGAACTCTATTCCAGTGGTAATCTGAGAACTGACCAGTGGCGATTTCTCATAGACTGCAAGGGAAGCCCGGCTTCCCCTGAAATTATGAAAATGAAATGGTTAAATATGTTCGGTTGTGTTGACATTTTATTGACTATAAATGTGTTAGAACACGTTCATCTCAAAGATGAGTTCGTTCAGAATCAGCTTTATCACAAACCAACAGATGCGATGTTGTTCACTTGTCATACATTCCCGTTGCGCTGTTTTCTCCTCCATCTCTGCTCAGTGCATTTGTCCGTAGACTCTGGGCGTCTGTGGGCTTCAATGGGACTAAATGGAACAGTTTTTTTCATTGCGTCAAAACTGGACGGTAATTGGATAAATGCCACGATGTTGTCCCGCCCCCGGACGCAGGGCGTCTCTAGGGGTGAATGGAGCTGTGGGCGGAGCTCGGCCGGGCTGGACACCAGAATCCCACGTGCTGATTGGAGGATCGGTCGAAAGGCTGAACCCCGTTTGATTGACAGCTAGTTTCAGATCTCCTCCTTCACTGACACAGTTCAGTTTAATACCGTCGCACATTCTGCTGTGAAATCAAGAGAGAAACCACTACGAAATTACTCGTTCATTTCTTGCGCTGTAAATAAAACACACTCATTGTACTTCCTTGTTTCAATTTAACATAATTTCAGCGTTTTCTTGTTTCAGTTCCATAATTTAATCATTTCTTGTTCAAGTTTAATATCGTTTTGTAGATAGTTAAATCAATCAAACTGTCGGCTAGGTCGGAGTGTAAGGAGCATCTCTAGTTTAAAAAGGCTGAGGTCTTACACCTGCAATAAAATGGGCCAAGGCCGTCTAAGCAGCCTAGCTCTGATGGATATTGAGAGGACACTGGTCCAGTCCCTGGAAAAGACGCCTACTTGGTACAATAAGGTCACTGACCATTTTCTTAATTCTTTTTTTTTTTATTTTTTTTTTTTATGTAAGCCGACAATGAGCTTCCCCTGTCTGAAAGACGAGCAGCCGCCACTGGAACTGACATCCCATAATCAGTTCAAAATGCATCTAAAACACTGGTACATTAAATATCGGAGCTGCAGACATTAGACATTTTTAGTCATGTCTCTGTTGTATTTTTAAATATGTCTAAGTACCAAGTGTTTTTTTTTTTTTTTTAATGTTTGACTTTGTGTGATTTGTTATTAATTGTAAATGTTGTATTGTACTCATCTGTGTTTGGGTATTTTAAATATATGTTTTAAAAATTAGATATTTCAAACCTTGTGCTTCCTTTTCTTCATTTCTTTATTGAAGGATCCCCATTAGTGTCTACCAAAGTACAGACTATTCTTCCTGGGGACCTTTCAGGGCAGGAGTAGGCACCTCCAGTCCCCCAGGGCCGGTATTCTGCATGTTTAACAGATTTCCTTCTACCAACACACGTGGTCCAATTAATGATCAGCTCATCATCAAGCTCTGCAGAAGCCTGATAATGAGGTAATGGCTTCCAGGTGTGCTGGAAGAGGGAAATATCTTTTTTTTTTGCTACCCACCACCACCACCCCTTCAGAAGACAACTTTATTTTTAATTACAACTTGTGCTTAACTGACATCCACATTAAAATTTTCCTCCATTTCTTGCTAGTGTGCACAGTGTGGACTGACTTAAGACAGTGGGACAGAACAGACATAAGAACAGACATAAGACAAAAGAACAGACAAAAGACAAAAGAACAGACATAAGACAAAAGAACAGACAAAAGAACAGACAAAAGACAAAAGAACAGACATAAGACAAAAGAACAGACAAAAGAATAGACAAAAGACAAAAGAACAGACATAAGACAAAAGAACAGACAAAAGACAAAAGAACAGACATAAGACAAAAGAACAGACAAAAGAACAGACAAAAGACAAAAGAACAGACATAAGACAAAAGAACAGACAAAAGAATAGACAAAAGACAAAAGAACAGACATAAGACAAAAGAACAGACAAAAGAATAGACAAAAGACAAAAGAACAGACATAAGACAAAAGAACAGACATAAGACAAAAGAACAGACAAAAGACAAAAGAACAGACATAAGACAAAAGAACAGACAAAAGACAAAAGAACAGACATAAGACAAAAGAACAGACAAAAGACAAAAGAACAGACATAAGACAAAAGAACAGACAAAAGAGAAAAGAACAGACAAAAGAACAGACATAAGATGAAAGAACAGACAAAAGACAAAAGAACAGACATAAGACAAAAGAACAGACATAAGACAAAAGAACAGACAAGACAAAAGAACAGACATAAGACAAAAGAACAGACATAAGACAAAAGAACAGACATAAGACAAAAGAACAGACAAAAGACAAAAGAACAGACATAAGACAAAAGAACAGACAAAAGACAAAAGAACAGACATAAGACAAAAGAACAGACATAAGACAAAAGAACAGACATAAGACAAAAGAACAGACAAAAGACAAAAGAACAGACATAAGACAAAAGAACAGACAAAAGAACAGACAAAAGAGAAAAGAACAGACAAAAGAACAGACATAAGATGAAAGAACAGACAAAAGACAAAAGAACAGACATAAGACAAAAGAACAGACATAAGACAAAAGAACAGACATAAGACAAAAGAACAGACATAAGACAAAAGAACAGACAAAAGAACAGACATAAGACAAAAGAACAGACAAAAGACAAAAGAACAGACAAAAGACAAAAGAACAGACATAAGACAAAAGAACAGACAAAAGACAAAAGAACAGACATAAGACAAAAGAACAGACATAAGACAAAAGAACAGACATAAGACAAAAGAACAGACATAAGACAAAAGAACAGACAAAAGACAAAAGAACAGACATAAGACAAAGAACAGACATAAGACAAAAGAACAGACAAAAGAACAGACATAAGACAAAAGAACAGACAAAAGACAAAAGAACAGACAAAAGACAAAAGAACAGACATAAGACAAAAGAACAGACAAAAGACAAAAGAACAGACATAAGACAAAAGAACAGACATAAGACAAAAGAACAGACATAAGACAAAAGAACAGACAAAAGACAAAAGAACAGACATAAGACAAAAGAACAGACAAAAGACAAAAGAACAGACAAAAGAACAGACATAAGATGAAAGAACAGACAAAAGACAAAAGAACAGACATAAGACAAAAGAACAGACAAAAGAACAGACAAAGAACAGACAAAAGACAAAAGAACAGACAAAAGAACAGACATAAGACAAAAGAACAGACAAGACAAAAGAACAGACATAAGACAAAAGAACAGACATAAGACAAAAGAACAGACATAAGACAAAAGAACAGACAAAAGAACAGACATAAGACAAAAGAACAGACATAAGACAAAAGAATAGACAAAAGACAAAAGAACAGACAAAAGACAAAAGAACAGACCAAAGAACAGACATAAGACAAGGCAGTGGGACAGAACAGCTAAGTGGTTGCTATTGGAAATACTGATGCTGGTCAGATATGGTAGGCATGAGTGTGTGTGTGTGTGTGTGTGTGGGGGGGGGGGGGGGGGGGGGGCTGGACTGGAGGGACAAGGGTGTGTGTGTACTTTTCTAGTGCTATACATAGTACGTATAGAGGGAAGTATCTAAAACATGCAGGATAGCGGCCCTCCAGGACCAGAGTTGCCTACCCCTATTTCAGGGTGACAGTTCAACATCTGTCCAGAGACTGCAGGTGAAGAATAGGCTTTGGACTAACTCTGGTGCAGTTACAGCAATGTAAATTAATGTACAATGTCCTTGTGAAATAGACCAATAAAGACAAAAATAAATAAAATAACAGTTCCTGCAGTGATAAAGGGCCAATAGAATTAGAATGGACCCATCAGGTGCTGGAGGGTTTTTTGTTTGTTTGTTTGTTTGTTTGTTTGTTTCAAAAGCTGTCTGTTTCATTCAGTTACATCTGTATCAATGGTGTGGAGATGGGGTGTGCTGTTCCTTTTCTTGGATGCCTTTGTACTCTGTGTTTCCTCCTGTCCCCCACACTCCTACCAAATCCATTGAAAAAGTTACCCCATGTGACCGTGTGTACTGGGTGTATATTGTATGATGTCTTATGTATGTGCTTGCATTATCCTCTCTGTTCTTCAATGTAATTTTCGAAGAAGGGGGTTTGTGGTGGCGCAACTAGGTTGCAGTGGCTCGATGTCCCTAATATTAATCATAATTTTGTTTGATGTACTGTGCATTGTACTGTGCTGTCATATGACAATAAGAGCTATTCTGATTCTTCTGATTCTGATTCTTCTGATGTATAATGGTCTTTTGACCCGGTGATAAAATGGACATTTGGTGTAAGAACTGACACAGAGAATCTGAGTGGAATCAAAGAGCAGAACTTCTGTCATTGTAATAAAGCCACAGACTCATACTGAGCATTTGTTGGCTTCATAACATCCTTTTCTACTCATCTGATGTCAAATCTGTCTGAGGAAATAACATGTTATGTTAATACTTTTAATGTTACTGGGTTTGTTGCTGTCGAGGAGTTTAATTTTTTGATTTTAGTGATTTATTCCAAACATGCAATGAAATTTAACATATATGTGAGCAAGTGAAACATAAATAATAATACAAAAATCAACAATCAAGACAATCTGAGACAGAAGAACAGCTCAATAGTTTCATTCACGTGCCTGAAAAGGGGTGGGAAGAAGTGCAACTTATTTAATCCCACCCCTTCTCCATAAAATATTAATAATATAAATGTATCTCCCTCTTCTGTTACATTATTCTTTTGTGTTTTGAATTTATTTTTCTCATTTCACTATAAAATTAAACATCTGATACTGACAAACAGTCACTGAATGGTTAAGAAGTAAACAACGCATGCCTTGTTGAGATGGTTTGTAGTTGTGGCTTGCTTAAATGTATGTGGTTAGTTTAATTTTCTTTGCTGTGTGTTGCCAGGTTAATTAGTGCATTCCAACTTTGTCCCAAAATGAGTTTACGCTATTACCAAGTTGTATAAAGCGGAATCTGTTAACCACAATATTATCAATTTTAAGACCATGGGAGATCAAAATAGACTATGGCTGTGCACAACACTCTGTAAAATTAATAGCAAACACTGAATGCCAAGTACAAATGAGTAGGAAGGCTCAAATATGAGGTGAGTTGAGTTGAGGTTCTTTTTTCACATGTCGACTTTTATGTACATTACTACCAGTATTGACCTTCACAATGAAATGTTATTAACCCATAAAGACCCAGTGCTACTTTTGTGGCAGTTACAAAAAATGTTTTTCTTTTGCTTTAATTTAACCTTTCTTAAATGTTTTATTTATTATAATATTATCCTTTATATGTGAAAATCAGGTACTTTCCTATATTTAATTTAATGATCATGTAGATGTACATAAAAACTCAGAATAAAGTTGAAGGATTTTATGTCAGACACAGAAAAAAGTGAAGAAAAAGTGACTTTATGAGCAAATATATCATTAACTGAACATAAAACAACTGTGTTCATTCATTGTCACTGAGCAAATTCTATGGGTTTTACTGGTGAATCAATGTTGTAGAAGATGACGGTGTTTCCATGGTAACTCAAGACCCTCTGAAGATCCAAATGAGTCATATCTGATGACCATGAAAAGATGACAAACTGCACTTTTCACCAGTTATTTACATGTATTGATTGAATCAGTGGATCAACAGGTATTTAACCTTTTACATCAGTAGTAGTAACTAGTAGTAACTAGTAGTAACTTGTATTAGGTCTGGACTTAAAGAAACCCATTTTAAAGCATACCTTACCGTCATCAGAAAGTGTGTAATAGGTCTAAATGTGCATCAGTTTACTTTTGCAGCTGTACTGATATATGTAATGAATGAACTCAGTAGTCTGATAAAAATTCATATTCAAAAAAATTCAATTTTTCACTAAATAATTTGTTCATGATCACATAAAAACACAAGTTCAAGTAGAAGTGATTTGCAACAGGATGTCCTCCATTTTATTTGAATCTATAATTTTTTTTTTGCCATTTTCCACTGATATGTTGTTGACTCAGTGACACTGAACTCCTCTGAACATCTGAAAGGAGGCCAAGCTGAAAGATGTCCACATGCCCAAAATTAAAATACCTTGATTATAGCCACCCTAGGATGTGAGGAAATGCGAGCTTCCAATAATTACTTAATTGATGCTTGAAGCGATAATTTCTTTTTTTTTTTTATTTATTTCTTCTTTAAATCCAATATGTGCAAAAGCCTGTTATACAATGGAAAGGACTATAATTGTTTTTGTCTGAGCAGTACCCTCACCTCAGCAGTCCTCTTGGCACCCAGTCAAGCAAAAATTTCACAAAAAGAATAACAAATAATTATGACCATGGATACCTCTGTATTCTGATGCGATCCCACTGCTGTGAGATGGCATTTCCACACCCATTTGGTTACAGCACCTGCTGTTGGTATGTTCTGTTAGAGTGGGGATGCAATTAATGTAACCTACAAAGGCAGGATTTGTGTGTGCTCATTGGTTGGCCCACCTGCAGATGCTTTTGGCAGGAGACTATCCTGAGAGTAGCAGTCATTCTCCATGTGTTAATTAACCTGGCGGTGACTGTACAAAGAGGGTGTTTTTGGCTCTGTTCTTCTGGAGAGGCTTTTAGACAATCAACCCATTCATTTCTCCCATAAGCATCTTCCAGTGAATACTCTGAGCTCGTCTGTTTAAGAAATGTAGAATCAGACATATAATGAACAATACTAACAACTACGAATATTACCGGAAAACTAGTTGAAGAATTCTCTAAGTAAAAAATACTAATCTCTACGACCATGAACAGGAGAGTCTCACCTGAAAATTAGACGTCATGTATGTGACACGTTAAAGTGCCTTATTTTTTTGTAGGTTAAAAAGTGCATTATTTTTGTGAAATGTTCCCCATGGGTCATTAAGAAGCCTATTTGTTCTCAGGTATTACTATGGCTTTATATATATTGGTACTGACGTACACAAGTACAATATAACTACATTTATATTTAGCTAATGAGGGAAAATAGAGGTTTACACAAATTTAATATTACATTTAAAATGGTTGTTATTAAAATCATTACATATTTTGTTTAAAAAGCTAATGCATTTACAAAGGTTTTATTTAAAACAAGCAATGTACTGCTTTGTTCGACGTTTCATGTCTGATCGATTGATACTGTCTCAGAGGAAGTTGTCGTACGCATGTGCATCATTGGGACCATTATTGTAATGGCTGTCATTGAATAAACTACACGTGTGAGGACAGGTTGCTAGTTTGTGGTCTTTTACAATGCAGCCATCTAACTTGAACGTCTGGGCAGAGAGCACAACATATATAGCTCCGGAAAAAATTCAGAGACCACTGCAGTTAACTCTGAAATCATCATGTCTGCTTGGATGACAGCTGTTCCATTCCTGTTTGTTAAATTCCAACACAAACACACCTTATGCTACTGATCCATTATTTAAGAAGGAAAAGTATAAACACCACTACTGTGGCCATCACTATCTTCTTACATTAGGCAAAAACAGTGCTATTAGTACTGCAAAAGTCATTGGAATCCAAAAATAATTAAACAAAGGTTTTGGCGTTGGTTTTGTGTGTCTACGACATTCCTACTGGAAGTTTGCAATTTGAGCATTTTATTTTGAAAGGCAAATCCTGAACTTCCTTTTGGAGTTAGGTCATGAGTGTCAGTGCGTGATTTGTCGGGCTCGATGAGACGAAAATTTTGGCGTTTGTTTCATGTTTCTACGACATTCCTACTGGCTGCTAGGGCCGTTTTTGTGTATCTAGGGGGCGCTAGAGAGCCTATTTTGGTACCTATGGAGTTAATTTTTACATTTTATCAAATTTTTCACCAGATCTGACATGTGTGCCAAATTTGGTGAGTTTTTGAGCATGTTTAGGGGGTCAAAATCCAGGTGAAAGGAGTGGAGTAAGAATAATAATATAAAAACGAACGAAAAACAATAGGGCCTTGCTTGCAGGCAAGGCCTCTCACTGTGTGAGAGGGCCTTACCTTTCGGCTCGGTCCCTAACTACAGAAAACTACTGGACTTCTGCTCTGACAATGTTCCCAAACTCTGAGGACTGGTTCTTCAGGACAATGCTCCTGGTCTCAGCTAGGTCAATAAAGGTGTGGATAACGGACCACCAGATGAAGACCCTGTCATGGCCAGCCCAATCTCCAGACCTGAACCCACTTTGAAAACTTCTGAAGAAAGATGGATTTTCAAAAGCCATGGAACATTACTGAGCTTCTTGAATTTCTATGTCAGGAGCTGCATAAAGTCATCCAACAGCAATGGAGGAGAGCCAAGATGCGAAAGCTGTCATTGAAAATCAGGTTATTCCACCAAATACTGATGTCTGAACTTTTCCCAAGTTACAACATTAGTATTGTGTTGTTTAGAAATGAATAGGAAGTGGTTTTCTTTGCATTATGTGAAATGTGAAAACACCTGCAGCTTTGTTATTTTGACCATGTGTCGTGTTCTGCATATACATGCTCTAAATAACAATATTTTTATTTGGAATTTGGGAGAAATGTTATCGGTGGTTCAGAGAATAAAACACAAATGTTAATTTTACTCAAACACATTCCTATAAATGGGAAAATCAGAGAAAGCGATCATTTTGCAGTGGTCTCTTACTTTTTTCCAGAGCTGTATTGTCATTTCTAACACAGTGACAATATGATTTTTTATGTGTCATATTTCTATTTTTCTGTATCTTTTTTATCATCAGTTATCAAGCATAAAATAAGTCTGTTGTTAATGTGTGATTCATGCATGACACTAATTCGCTTCAATAAAGAAGCTTATTCATAGCCTCATGAATCACAATAATTATTCATAAAAGCTAAATCAAGTGCTTTAAAATGCATTTATTGCGTGTGACCATGTCTTCAGAAACAAAACTTCAAGAACTAAAAGATTTGATCTTGACTTGAACTTCTTGCTTTTAAAAAACAGAAAAATAAATACTTTTTACTGAACATATACATAATATATAACATATACACACATTACTCTTATCATGTGTCATGGACATGTCTGTATGGATACATGTTATTAAATATATACTACACCAGAATCAGAAGATTTGGATAAATACCTGCGATTACAAGCTGTTCCTCATCTCTGTGCAGTCACCATTTTATTTGGTCCCATTTCATGTTTCATGTGTTCATTTTCCACTCGGACCTGTGTGTTATGTCTGCTGCAGTCCACTGATTGTGAGTAGGAGCTCTGTAGAGGACTTTAGAGTGGACAGAGGGGGAGGGGTTATTTATACACTGTAAAAAGTGATTTTCAAGAATAGGATATTCACCTGTTTTTTTCTAGCTTTAAGTACTGACAGAAAAAATATCTTGGCAGTGCAAGAATGCCAAACTTGCTTTTAGAACATATATATTCCCTTTTCTAGGTCAGAATTTGCAGCTTATTTTGAATACAAATGATCTAGAAATGAGCTCTAATATTGTGCACACAAGCAAGCAATATTTTGCCACATATGCAACCAAAGTTTTCTCCTTATTTTAAGCAATAATCTTCAATTCAAGAGCAATGCTTTTTTTCTACATTCAAAGACACAGTGACAGAGCAATGTCAGACAAACATCTTTATTGATCAGCATCACAAAGATCTGTATTGTTCCAACACAATTCATGCAGCGTGATGGAGATTTTGTTTTTGAGTATCACAGTGCATGTTATCCTGCCAACAACACTGCAAAAAAGGAGTTCTAAGAAACTGAAAAAGGCCATTTGTCTTTTTTTTTTTTTTTTTTTAATCTAAATAGAAAAAAAGCTTGCCAAGAAATTATTCTTATTTAAATATATGTCACAGTAGAGACTGAAATCCAGTAGGATTCGTAATCCTAATAGGACAGATAGGAATTTTAGTTTGTCCTAGGACAAACTGAAATCCTACAAGAAATTAGGATCTGAAGATTAACCCTAACCCTAACCCCTAACCCCTAACCCTAGGACAGATAGGATTTCAGTTTGTCCTAGGACAAACTAAAATTCCTATCTGTCCTAGTAGGATTACGAATCCTACTGGATTTCAATCTCTACTGTGATATATAAATGTGTATATATATATATATATGTGTGTGTGTGTGTGTGTGTGTGTGTGTGTATATATATATATATATATATATATATATATATTTATATATGTGTATGTGTATATATATATATATATATATACATATATATATATATATATATATATATATATATAACTTCTAAAGATTTTCCAGCTAATATCAAGCCACACTTTACTGGTAACAAGGTTTGGTTTTCTTTTCTGAGGCTCGCGGTTAGTTTACCTTCTGTGGACGCACGATGACATTGCGCATCACAAATTACATCGCTGCCCGTGTCAAGTTACAATGCAATATTTTTTAAACTTTATGTGGAAAAATGCAGGGATTATGTAATCATGTGCACCCCGCATATTTTGTGTGAAAATATGCTATTATTGTGGTGAAATGTGCCCTTTTTGAAAAAGTGCAGACCCACGCTCAGTGTGCACTATTTACTGGATTATGCATTGAATCATAGGATCATATAATCATGTTTTCTGGAGGGACTGCTCATTCATTGTAAAGCACCAATATGGTAAAAAAAAACAAAAAACAAACACACACACACACAATGTGAATGTCTAGCAGTTATATTAGTGCGTTGTGTTAGATATGACAAAAATCGAACTTCTTTGGACACCGGCTGTTTATTCCTGGCCGAAAAGTATACATTCAGGCTCATTAATAACACCCGCGCCTTGTTCTCACACTGCTAAGCTAAAATAAAAAGTCAAAGTTAGCTAACACACCACATGTTAGTCATGCTATGAATAAATGATTAAAAATATCGTCATTTTCACTCAAGAATATGCTCAACCGACAGGGAGCAAAGTGCTACACAAATATAATAGTGTAATACAATCACTTAGACATGAAATTAAAATAAAAAATGCAAAATAATGACAGGACTAACAATGTGTGTACCTACCAGGTACACAGAACAGTGAAACTGTTGCTATCTCCCTGGGGTGTACGACCCTAGTCTGCAGGGGTGCTGCATTCAGTGGTGATAAAATCAAATCGTAATTAAAACAATAACGGTGTGAGATGGCAAGTGGAATCACACACTCCATAGAATAAAATAGTCTTTATTGTCATGGTAACATGCAACATGTACAACGAAATTAAAAAAGTGTCAAACAATCAGTGCATAGTACATACAGTAACTCTGTTACAAATGCAAGTCCCAAATTTCAGTCTGTATTACACAACTTACTTTAACCATAATCTAATAAAGAATGTCACTCATATTTGTCCAACAGGACTCAAAAAGGATGAGACAGAACTAATGAATCCAGTGTGATGTAAATGCAAATACATATGTTTAAATACACAAATACAGTTAGGCTTATGTATTTATCATACAAAAAAAATCCACTTTGTTTTAAATAATAAGAATCAGGTCTGTGGTTGTTTCATACATAACCACAACATCAGTGAGGAAAATAAAGATTAGTGTTTGCTTCATTTAAAGCATGCAAAGTTGGAAATTATGCCTTATTGCACAACAAATGAACACACTAAGCTCTGTGTGAAGGGAGATAATTATTAATGCATGAGTAATGGGCTTTTGCATGCTCTGAATACTTTAAATGGACATCGGATGTCACTGATTTAAGCAGATGTATTAGTTGTTTTGCTGGAACAATTACTACCTAAAAGGCTTCTCCAAATAATCCATGCAATATTCATCATATTCTTTTGGCTATCAGGCTTCTGCTGCTGCTGGCTCTATGCACAGGGAAGTCTACAAAATATGAAACAAGGACATCATTATCAGCAATGTGGCATGTCCAGACTGATTTGGGCCCGAGAGAATCAATGGAGTTATTTTATGTAAGAATGGTACTGCCCTCAGAGATTTCAACGTGCAATAACTCTTACGCTCTCACTGTTTTGAAAGCGCAGATAAACAGTGAAGGCAACAGCGCCTGTGTGACAAATGGACATCTGTGAACAGTGACTTAGCCTGATGTTGACTCACCCTTTGCTTTCACAGCAGGTTTCAGTGAGATTCCTGTGGATTTTAGCCGTATGACTTAAGTAGTTCTGCTTATTCACATAAATTCCGATTTCCCCGGATCACACACAGAGGCGTACTTTCACAAGAGGCCTTATAGATCCAGTAATCAGCACCCATGGGATCACCACGAAAGATTTTGATTTCTACCTCTTTCCATTTTGTGTGCTTATTATCTGCTTCTTTACTATGCACATAAAAAACACAGTTAAAAAATAGTTAAACACACACAAGCGGGAGCTCTGGTGGGTAGGGACCTGCTGTGGTAAACAAATACACCTTAAATTTAATACGACTAGAGCTCTAATTATTCAGAAAAAGCCAAGTTGTATTTAATGGGCACTGAGCATGCTATATCTTACATATAAACAGGATAAGTAGGGTTTGTGCTGTGTTCTGTTACAAAATCTAATGGTAAAAACACGCTGCAAAATTGTTAATGACTAAAAAAAAAAAAAAATGCTGAACGGTCTGTGGTAAATTCTTAAATGTCAGTCTTGTGTGGACTTTTATAGTTGCAGCAAATGTAGGTTTATGTTCAAGCAGATGCCATATTTTAATAATTCAACACAGGTTTGGTGCTTAGAGATATTAACTGGAAAAGAAAACCTGCAAAAGCGATCTGGTTTAATAAAAAGCAAAGCACAACATGGACTGGAGGTCTGAAGTGATTGTTAACGGTGAGCCAACATGACCATAAAAACCCGATAACTGGGAGTAATCCGATAATTGACGTAATCAGATGCAACGTGTTTAAATGCACTTCAGAAATGCGATAATGGAAAAACCCTGGTTTACATGTTTCAGTCCATTATTTGATTTCTTTCGTAGTGCGTACATACGTTATGAACCACGAAGAAAAGATTCTGTTTATCAAATAATGGAGTAAAACTATGGAACAGACTGAGTGTGGAGCTGAAATAATGTCCAAACATCAAACAGTTTAAAAACAAACACAAACAAATGATTTTTACAAAATACAGAGAGGAAATGGCTTGAAGGGGGGAATTTGGTTGTTTTTCATAGATGAGCTTTGCCACAAATGTGTTGATAAAATCTAGTTTAAATATGGATATATGAATATATTATTACTATATTACTATATGGGACAATATAGAATATTATATGTATTTATACTATATATATAGGGTGGGGAAGCAAAATTTACAATATTTTGAGGCAGGGATTGAAAGACAGTGTATGACCAATTAGTTTATTGAAAGTCATGAGAATTTATTTGCCACAAGAAAATTGACATAATAGAAAATGTTTTTATTCTATGTGTCCTCTTTCTTTCTCAATAACTGCCTTCACACGCTTCCTGAAACTTGCGCGAGTGTTCCTCAAATATCCGGGTGACAACTTCTCCCATTCTTCTTTAATAGTATCTTCCAGACTTTCTCGTAATAGTTTTGCTCATAGTCATTCTCTTCTTTCCATTATAAACAGTCTTTATGGACACTCCAACTATTTTTGAAATCTCCTTTGGTGTGACGAGTGCATTCAGCAAATCACACACTCTTTGACGTTTGCTTTCCTGATTACTCATATGGGCAAAAGTTTCTGAAAAGGTATGGATAATAGTGTTAGGTATGATTATGACATCAATATATGTTTGGTTTCAAAACAATTGACGTAGTGTCTGCTGAGAAAAAACAACTAAATGTTCATTGTAAATTTTGCTTCCCCATCCTGTATATGTGTTAGTTTGTTTTAGTTTTTATTAATATCTGCCATTAATATCTGGTAGGATAATTTATAAATGGGTATTATTATATTAGTGTATATAGGAAAAAGGATGTGTGACATTGTTATACTATTATTGTTATTATTATTATTGCAGCAACTTCAGAGCTAAATAAAATGAAGTTATGGTTTGACAAAAATAAGTTGTCAATAAATATGTGTAAAATGAAATTCATGATTTTTGGTAAATGTAAAACAAGTAATGAGGTAAAGGTACAAATAGAGGGTGTAGATATAGAAAGGGTGAATCAAAACAAGTTTCTGGGGGTGATAATTGATGATAAAATTTGCTGGAAACCTCACATAAAACATGTACAAAACAAACTATCCAGAAGCATCTCAGTCCTGGCCAGAGCAAAGGGGATATTACATCGAAAATCATTTCAGATTTTGTATAATTCATTGCTCTTACCCTATTTAAGTTACTGTTTGGAGGTATGGGGAAATACATACACAAGTTCATTACAAAGACTTTTTCTACTGCAAAAAAGAGCAATAAGAATCGTTCACGATGTTGGTTTTCGTGAACACACAAATCCACAATTTTTACAATCTGAAACTTTAAAACTCATTGACCTTGTGGAATTTAAAACTATTCAAATAATGTATAAAGCAAAGAATAACTTACTGCCGGGCAATATTCAAGAAATGTTTTGTGAAAAAGAGAGAGGTTATGATTTAAGCGGAAAGTTAAAGTCAAAGATTCATAAAGTACGCACTACGTTAAAAAGTTTCTGTATCACTACCTGTGGAGTAAAATTGTGGAACAAATTGCGTGGAGAGATAAAACAAATATCAAATATAATTCAGTTTAAAAAAAGATATAAAAAAATTATTCTTGAGAGGTACAGCATTTAATAATGACAGTGAGGCCTGTTTGTTTAGGGATGATGTTGTACTGATAAATATGCTGCAATTATTGAAGAAAATTGTTGAATTGTTGAGTCTGTTTGTATGACTGTACTACCATGATCATATTGTTGTGGTGTAATTCAGTTACTGCATTATGTATTTGTTGTGGTTTGATGCTAAAATTAGGAAAAGAGTACTGTTTGATTCTTGTATCAAGTTAGTGATAAAGGTGTAAAAGCACTGAGGGGTAGGATTAAATAAGTTTATACTTCTTCCTACTCCTTTTTGACCATGCAAAATTCAGACTTGTATGTGCTTGAAGATAGATTCTGTCCATTTAAATGTTTTATTTTGTTTTATTTTATTTTGTTTCTTTGCATGTTCGAAATAAGTAAATAAATAAAATATATTATTATTATTATTATTATTATTATTAATATTAATAATAATAATAATAATAATAATAATAATAATAATAAAATTATTATTTTTTCTTTTGTTTCCTTATCAGTCTTTTATGTACCAGTACTTATATTTTGTTGGTTGATTTTTGTTTTGATTTCACTGTCTACATGTTCGCAATAAAGATTTCAATCATTCATTCATTCATGATATAAAACATACACTTCCCGTTATTTTCAAACCATCCCGTCTTATCTCGGACATTCTAAAGGACAACTTTTGTGTCGCCATTCCTGTATTTCCTCCTGTCAACCAGATGGAGGATGTTGAGAGTCTTCATTTGTAATAGTATGAAATTTGTTTCATTTTCACTCCAGAAGTGAATCTTTGCCGACTTTTCGCTGCAACTTGCCATGTTTCTTTACTTTTTTCCTTAGGCTCATGTTGTCACTGTGTAACTTCCGTTTATATAGACTTTTTTTTTTTCTTTTTTCCAAACGTGCGCAGATGTAAAAGAACTACATAAATCAGATTAACCTGTATACATGCATGAAGACATCGGAGTATTGGGGAGAAATCTAGGTGTGTTAATCCGATTTCTCATAATCAGATTACTGCGGTTATCGGATAAAGCCTATCAGATTATCCTGTTTACATTATCACTTGAATAATCTGTTAACTACAAAAATCAGATAATGATCAGAGTATTGGTGTGCATGTAAACGAGCTCAATGACTCACCAAGCAGCAACTCCCACTCCATTCCCACAAACCTATGATGCAATCTCCAACTCTGAAACACAAACATGTTTGCAACGTTGTTAATAAAGTAAAGTGTTTTGGTCTCTGTAGCTGATTTCTATGTGACAACTGTCCAAGAAGTGTCATTTGTTTCAATTATATTAAGGCTTTCCATAATTAGACACATAGGTGCTTTGAGTGACAGGTGGGCGGGATCTATGTAGGCTGTGAGGGATTTGATTGACAGCTCATACCAGCTAATCTTCTCTTTATTGCATGAATCCCATTAGATGGCTTTATCGTGGTTAAGAAGTTACACCATGAAGGCCGTCACAGGATTAATGTAATTTACTCACTACACACAGATGATGAGTGTGTTTATATCATAGAGCGTATATAAAGATGGATGCTGTTAAGACCCTCTGAAAGTAAAGCCAAAACATCTCAATCTCCCCCAGGTGACTGGCTGCGGTACGTGAATAAATGAATGTTTATTTCAGACATATAAAAAACACAACATAACCACCAACAAAGCATAAGCCCAACCAAAAAAGGTCAACTGATGTGTTTACATGCACTTCAGAAAAGTAATATTTGAAAAAAAACTAAAATAATTTACATGTTTCAGTCCATTTTCGGATTTGGTAGACTCAAACTTCCTATTATTGTCATCATATTGTCTCACATTTGGCCAAGTCACTTCTAATTTGTACCATTTCTTAAAAAAAAAAAAAAAAAAAAAAAAAAAAAAAAAGTGGTGCCATGCACAACAAACCCCACCCCTCGTATGTATTGTAGCTTATTTTGGCATCGATCCAGCTGATGTCATCATGTCTATGTGTGTGTTGATGTCAGCATATCAATGGTCTCTATGTATGTGCCAAGTTTGAAGTAAAGTGAAACAAAATTGATGAAAATTATTGACATTTCAAATGTGGCCCATTATAAGTAAATGGGAGAAAAAAATATATGTAAAAAATTCATAAGAAATTTTTAACTTTGACTTACTTTTCCCAAAACATAACCACATCTATTCTGGGTTATTAACAATCTATAAACCCAATTTGGTATGAATTCAACCAATAGTTTTGTTGATAGAGTGTTAACAAACAAACAAACAAACAAACAAACAAACTAGAAAAGCAGTCTGAAAGCGCAGCCCTCCGACAAGGCAGATCAAGGCAGACCCCCCCCCCCCACCCCCCGCAATCACCACCAAAATGTAAAAATTTGTTCCTTGTGCCAGTGTCAACATTTCCTGAAAATTTCATCAAAATCTGTCCATAACTTTTTGACTTATCTTGCTAACAGACAAACAAACAAACAAACAAACAAACAAACAAACAAACAAACAAACAAACAAACCCTGATGAAAACATAACCTCTTTGGTGAAGGTAACAAAGAAACAAACCAAACCAAAAACAATACCCCTTGCCTTCCCTTTGGGGTGCGGGATAAAAATAAATCAGATTAACGGGTGTACTGTGCATGCATGAAGACATCAGAGAACTGTGGAGAAATCCAGGTGTGTTCATCTGATTTCTAATAATCATATTACTGCTGTTATCTGATAAAGCATATCATATAATGCAGTCCCTCCAGGAATTTGCGATGTTGCGATCGCAACTATTAACACAAATTCAACCAATCGCCACAAATTCTGTGCAACGCTGCAATTTTGTCCAATTACTGCGAATTTTCCGCAAATTTGACTAATCACCTTGGCCCCCTTTCGCCCACCCCTGTCTACATGACATGTACATCATCACGTTCACTTCCTTGTTGATGGTTGAGAAGATGAAGACATGTGCGATTAAAAACACTCATATTTACAGACAAATATCACTGCCAAAGTTTGTCCAAGTCAGTTTCTAGATGTGTTCCACAAAAGCGGAAGTATACTGTTCTGCACTGCCTGCAATATTGTGGTGGAACACGAACGAAAGTGGACGCTCCACAGACACTTTTCAACCACAAAACATGCAGGAGAACGGCTGAAACTGGAAGAGGAAAGACAAGACAAGTCCCAATGACAGAGGCTGTTGGATCCAGAACAATAGCAGAAGCTGAAAAGGTCAAGGTTAGCGCAGATCTACTCTATAAGGCAATAGAAGAGAAGAAGAAAGAACCTGTGGAGGCATGCTTTCCTTTCTGTGTATTGTGCGTGTGTGTGTGCGAAAGGGAGTGCAAGTGCAAGTCTGTGTGTGGAGTTAAAAAACGAGCTCACAAACGAAAATAGTCATTAAACTTGGTGTTAATATTAATGTTTACTCCTATGTGTTAGATAGAAAGCAACCCAAGTTTGGCTGCACTGTGTGCCTGTCTGTGTGTGTGTGTACAGGGTGGGGAAGCAAAATTTACAATGAACATTTAGTTGTTTTTTCTCAGCAGTCACTATGTCAGTTGTTTTGAAACCAAACATATATTGATGTCATAATCATACCTAACACTATTATCCATACCTTTTCAGAAACTTTTGCCCATATGAGTAATCAGGAAAGCAAACGTCAAAGAGTGTGTGATTTGCTGAATGCACTCGTCACACCAAAGGAGATTTCAAAAATAGTTGGAGTGTCCATAAAGACTGTTTATAATGTAAAGAAGAGAATGACTATGAGCAAAACTATTACGAGAAAGTCTGGAAGATACTATTAAAGAAGAATGGGAGAAGTTGTCACCCGAATATTGGAGGAACACTTGCGCAAGTTTCAGGAAGTGTGTGAAGGCAGTTATTGAGAAAGAAGGAGGACACATAGAATAAAAACATTTTCCATTATGTCAGTTTTCTTGTGGCAAATAAATTCTCATGACTTTCAATAAACTAATTGGTCATACACTGTCTTTCAATCCCTGCCTCAAAATATTGTAAATTTTGCTTCCTCACCCTGTATGTATGTGTGTCTCTGTGTGTACATGGGTGTCTATCTATATGTGCACGTGTCTGTGTGTGTGTGTGTGTGTGTGTGTGTGTGTGTGCATGTAACCCATCTAACCCTAACCCTAAATATACTACTATATCATTGAGGAAGCCAAAGTCATGTGTTGCGTTGTATAAATGTGAGATGGGGGTGGGATTTAATAAGTTTTCTTCTTCCCACTCCTTTTTGAGCAGTACATGTTGAATTTATTTTGTTATTACTAGTGTACACGGCTATTGTTATTTTGTCTTGATCATCTTTATTAATGTATTTGCTCTGATATTAGTTCCTTGTACACAAAAAATGTTTAAATTTTTCTTCTGCTCAAAACAAATGAATGAATGAAAAAAAGCCTGTTTTGTTTAAAATCATTGCTTCCTGGTGCTTTTTAAGGCTAAAAACTCAAAAAAGACTGTTCTAGGAAATTTGCAAATGCCCATGTTCCTGTGACTTCAATAAAAGATGCCTCAAATCATCACAACTTCCACTGCAATTTTTTGGAAAAGCTGCCGCAAAATCAGGCATTTTTGGCCGCAACAATAAAAAAAATCCTGCGAAATCCTGGAGGGTCTGATAATGGTGTTTATTGATCACTTGAACAACCTGATAACTTCAGAAATCAGATACTGATCAGAGTTTTAGTGTGCATGTAAACAGGCTCATTGTTTCATGGCTTAATGGAGAAGAAAAGCCACTTTTCTAAGACTCCATAATGACAGATAGACTTCAGCAGAGTGACGTCCAGGTCACATCTGACCGAATCTGACCAACGTTTTCTAATTACACCTGTAATTATCCAAAACCTGGGAATCATAAGGTCGATCTGAAAACACAGACAAGGAGTCAATGCAGACATTTCAGAGTCCTCTAAGACCACTTCAGTTACAAGATGCTTACAGATAATTATGGATTTTGCAGCCTGTGATGCCTCGGGTACAAAGTGAAATTTTCCTGTGCTGTGGACACAAATGTCAGCTACGAATGCACAAATGTATTGCTGATGCATTATTACTGTAATTTTGTTTCACATATAAAACTGTGCTTGCTGAAAATTACAACAGATAAGCGAAGCAAAGCTGTTTGTCCTTCTCAGCAGGCAGATGCTCCCAATGGAAGGAAAAAAATAAATACATAAATGGAAGCTTATCTGTGTTTTCATAACCAACTGATGCAAGTTATTTGTTGTTTATTTAATAATTATCTAATTTCTGGGTCATCTGTAGTTTAACCCCGGGATATATATTTATAAATTACAAAGGCAGTAGCTACTGAATAGGTTCAAATGGGATTTCTCCTAGAGAGATGAAATGCACAAGCCTCTAGCATATTTGGATCGTGGAGGGGCTTGTTGATGATGAATGGTGATAGTGAGGCCATCTCAGCAGCATCCTTCACCTCTGCTGGATGTAGAAGAACCCTTTGACAGTTTATCAGGAGGACATGTTCAGGTTGCAGAGCACCCAGAAGGTCTCACTGCTCCCTCCCAACCCACAGACCATCAGATCACTATCATGGATCACTGCCACCCAACACATGAGCTGTTCAGGAGTTTGGAAAGCTATGAAGGAAGATCTAAAGTCCTTTTTAGGTGGAAGAAGCAAAGCTGTACAAGACTATTTTACCCAAATAAAAGTGAGTTTTCTCTTGGTACTCCAACTTTGTCACAGTCCAAAGTCATACCCCTGAATACAATAAATTGCCTCTAGGATGTGAGAGAGAAAAATTAAATAAGTCTGAAGTTTCAAGTTCAAACATCTGGGGCTTGGGTTGGTACACCTACAGGAAATCAACCCAACAACAAACAATAGCAGTTCTCTGAATTTTATATCCAAAAAACTGAACAGGTCATTGAATTCAGACCTATTTCATGTACCTATTATATTGAGATAGTATACTTAGCATTATTTAAGTATACTATCTAAGGCAGGGGTGTCAAACTCATTTTAGTTCAGGGGCCACATCCAGCCTAATATGGATAAGGATAAGAACTTGTATGGATAAGGATAAGAACTTTTGAGTAAAAAAAAGGAAATTCCGTAATGAAAATGTTTACATCTGCGAATTGTACTTGAACATAACATGAACAAATACGAACAACCTGAAAATTCTTTAGTAAAATAAGTGCAGTGTTAACAACATTGCACCTTAGTTTATCATTTATACATGTGAATCACAACCTGGAGATCACAATGGATCTACAAATACATAAAACATTAAATAACAGGACAAATATTATTAAAATTCCACATATTTCTCTTAAGACATTTCAGATATTTACATTTTTTGTTAAAGGCTAGACTGTAAATGTAAACATTTTTGTGTAATTTTACTTTTTTTTTTTTTTTTTTTTACACTAAAACGAAGAGACAAATTTACAGTTCTCATTATTTATAGGTTATTATGATAGTATTTTACTGGTCTGATCCATTTTAGACTGAAATGACCTAAAATGACTGTAACATCCTTGATTGTTAATATCTTCAGTGTAATTTTTGCATTTCACAAATTCATCCCAGGGGCCGGATTGAACCCTTTGGCGGGCCGAATTTGGCCCCCGGGCCGCATGTTTGACACCTGTGATCTATTGCATAACCCTAAATACATGGGTACGTTTATATGGAACACTTACCGGCCACTGTCTATGTTATAAAAGCCAAGTGGCCTCTGTGTGCGTACGTGTATGTGTGTCTGCTTTATAACTTTAAAACTGGGCAGATCTAGCCTGTGCCTTTTGGAGTACTTATGTACACTCACAGTCAATGAAAACTTTGAGACCATATTTTTCGACATAATTTTTATTTTGAAACCTTAAACTGGAATTTTTTCATATGAATCATTTGTTTAGGATATTGGCATACAGAAACAAAAATCTAAACTTTCAAGAATAATTTAAAAACAAAAAACTTAACAAAAGAAAATGGCATCTGCCAAACACAAAGTCACAACAGTAGCGGCCCTGGTCGGTAGTTGTCACTCTCTCTCGCCCTGGACTCGGTCTATCGTCAACACAGCCTGTCGTGTTGTGGTGTTCAACCAGGTTTCTGACTGTGGGTCGGGAACAGCCCATATGCCTGGCTATATCACTGGAGCTCAAACCGGCCTCCACCATACCCAGTGCCCGGAGATGTTCGCGTGATAGATGTGGCATGATGCCGTTCACCGGACTAACAATGGTGGCCTTTTTTGGGCCTTTATAGAGACCTTCAAAACCAATCCTCAAATTGTGCAGATGCCCACTGAGTATTGCTCAATGTGTATTTGGTCCACTTTTGCAAAGAGACCAACCCATGTGTAACCCATGTTAAAAAAATCAAGATATAAATAACACATTAAAATGCTTATAAACTTTCCTAAAATATGCAAAAAAACAGGTTAAAATCTATGAATAGGGTTAAAATTCATAAAAGCATTGATTAAAACTCTGTTAACTATATTTTGATACCCCTTTAATTAGACTGATTAAAATTATGCCGATGTAAAACAAATGCGACACTTCCCCTTTAAGAGCCAGCATGCACCTGGGACTGCGCGCTGCGAAGTTAGCGGAAGAGACGAAAAAAGAGACAAGCAGAGGGATGAGTGCAGTGCGTGAAATCGCCGATAAAGAGGTTTTTTTTTCTTTGAAAACTACTACTTACCTTGCTGTAGATTCACAACAACCTTTTTCACTATCTAACCTCAACGGTTTTGGTGAGTTTCGTGTTGTTGTTATGTACTTTGATTGAGTAAGGATTTCACTGTGTGTGTGTGTGTGTGTGTGTGTGTGTGTGTGTGTGTGTGTGTGTGTGCGGGAACAGGCCCGTACGAGTGACAAGATGGCGAGTCGGACCCATGGACCACAATGCTAGAAACTTCTCCTCTTCATGCCAGCGAAAGGACCCGCTACACACTGGTGGATTCTAAGTAAATTTGCTGCCAGAGTGGTAAGAGTGCTGAATTCTTTTTTTTTTTTTTTCTCTGAACTGAGCTTAGCTAGCATCTCCGTTTGGATTTTGAACTGAACTGAACTTAACCAGGATTTCCGTTTGGATTTTGAGCTGATCTGAAATCTGTCTCAGGAACTGGAACGGATCTTGAAAAAGGTTTGAACTGAACTTGAACTGATTGAATTATTACATTGTGAACTGTGTTATCTTCATATTTGCTGAATTTATGGTTTGGTAATATACAGTATGCAATGTTTTTTTCATAACTGTGTTGAAAAGGGTAATGTTTATTTCTTAACTGTGAAAAAAAGAGTTAACTCAAAGGAATAACTAGAAAAAAAAAGTAGGTATAACATTTCTTAGGTTACATGGTTATTCAAAAACCGGTCAAATTAACATAAGGATAACTATTAAACTTAAAGGAACTGTTTCACCTAGACATTTCATTTAACTAAACTATTCACAATATAGTTTTAAGAACCTATAAAGGGGAAACTGAGGATATATCCACCTTTTGGGAATTCTATTTATAATTTTGACACCTGCAGGAATGTTTATGTGTTTCAAATGACTATTTTTGTGTTTTATTATATTCGTGCAGTAAAATTTCAATTCTGCATTTAAAGTAACCGGTCTCAGCCAACATTTATGCTTTAGTTCCACTCCTTCAGAGCCTAGAACTGGTCCAGTAGTTCTGTTAGTGTATAGGTTGGTACATGTGCTACACATGTGCAATGAACCGTGACAACATGACAACTCATCATTATCTCAACTACCCGAGTACTAAGTCATCAATAAAATCCACATTGAATAATTACAACCCCCCTACAAGTAGAAATACGCATACATTTGTACCTCAAAGTTTCTATTGACTGTCAGTATGTTTTGGGTCAAGGAAGAGGCAGGCGTAAAAACAGCTTATTGATACGACCAATACTTTTGGAGTTATTAGTTGTTTTTAAAATTACAATGGGTTCACAGGCAGGAGTCCGTTCACAGCCACAAATGGGGAAAGTGGGGGGGCTTGATCCGGATCAACGGAACTGCCAGGACACAATGGGAGAACCAGGTCCAGTTGTGACTAACAAGGTTGGTCTGGTGTTACGCCCTGGCTAGGGGACCCTAGGGCATGACATGAATTAGTGGACACCGTTCCTCACTCCCAAGCCACAGAGAAAACCCCAGGACGCAGGTTGTGCATTTTAGCAAATGGATGATTTACAAACTACATAAAGACAGGTAGTGAAAACTCAACAAAATGGCAGCTTGGTCTTCGGGGTGGGCTCAGGCCAAAATAACAAACATAACTTTACTAACTCAGGAAAGCGAGGCTGACCTGCAAAAGAAAAGAAACCAAAATACATAGCCTGACCTCCCTACTTACGTAAAACATGAGAAAACAAGGTGAAAGAAATCGGCAGTCCACCCCTACTGCTGCAACCAGGAACAAAGGCAGAGTGAAGATGGGGTTGGGAGTAGAGGAACGGTGACGATTGACTGGCTCAGCTTCGTCAACTTTATAGTCCCTCCTTCGGCTGGCTGGCCCAATCCGTGCGTGGGATCTGGCTCCGCACCTGCAAGACATTACCCACTCATGCACAGATAAACTGACACACCCACAGACTGACTCATAGACCCACCTATGGGTCATAACACGGGTTCTTATTGTGGCCCAGTTCCACAACGCTGGTCCCCAGTCGGACCCGGCCCGTTAGCGGATCACTGACCAGAGTTATTGCAAGTCACTGTGGATGGCAGTGACTCGCAATAAACCGTAATGTTCAGTCCTGTGTAAAAACAAAAACTGGTGTTGTGGCTGCATGGTGGAAGCAGAGGCTCATGGATATGTCCGATTATCCAGAAGACGAATGAGTAATGGAAACCGTTGTAAAGCCTTTAATGTGTTTGAATATATGAGGACTTGAACATTTAGGACCTGATTTACAAAGACCGCAAATAATGGGTACAAATTTGCTTGCTCACGCTAAAAAATGTGCGTGCTATTGATTTGCGTGTCACGGATGATCAACTAAGATTGCTTGCATAAATGACAACAAGTGCAAAGTCTTGGAGACCACCCTATTTAACTAGGGATTTTGTGTGCACTACTGGTTATCATCATGGAGACAGTACGCTGGAAAAACTGCTCTGGGGTATGCCAGCACTAAAGGTAACAGTACCCTGGAATGATCCGAATGCAAAGAAATGTAATGTTGGAGGAGTTTTGTCATAGAAGGTATTACATGACTCCTCCTTGTGACTACCCTAGTTCATCTAGAACACAGGTGTCAAACATGCGGCCTGGGGGCCAAATCCGACCCGCCAAAGGGTCCATTCCGGCCCTTGGGATGAATTTGTGAAATGCAAAAATTACACTAAGATATTAACAATCCTTTTAATTCAGATTCCACACTCAGACCAATTCAATCTCAAGTGGGCAGGACCAGTAAAATACTATCATAATAATGTATAAATGACAACTCCACATTTTTCTCTTTGTAAATGTAAATATTTTCATGTATTTCCACTAAAACAAAGTATAATTTTGCAAAAAATGTGAATAACCTGAACAAGTATGAACAACCTGAAATGTCTTAAGAAAAGTACATACAACTTTACCATTATTCTGCCTGTTACTAAATGTTTTGTGGGTTTGTAGCTCCACTGTTGATCTGTAAGTTATAATGTACATGTGTAAATGATAAACTGAGGCAGAATATTGTTAAAATTACACTTATTTTTTCAGTTTGTTCATGTTATTCACATCTTTTGAAAGGATACTTTGTAGATGTAAACCTTCTCATAGTTTTTTCACTTTAAAACATAGAGAAAAGTTTGGAGTTGACATTATTTATATATTATTATGTTATTATTTTACTGTTTCGGCCCACTTCAGATCAAATTTAGCTGAATGTGGCCCCTGAACTAAAATGAGTTTGACACCCCTGATCTAGAAGTTCTAAAATGGCATTGCGGGGTAGGTGATACATCTCAATTATTTTTTCTTCCATCATTAGAAAAATGTCGACAGATTGGCTCTCTGCGTTGCCTTTGGTTGTGCCTGTGCCACCTCCTCGCCACAACAACTGCAGCCAGTTTTGCACAAAGCTGTGCCAGTTAAAACCAGCCTTTCAGATGTGCTAAATATTGATGCAAAATCAGCCACCGCAATCAGTTTCAGGTTTGGTAAATACCATTACGCACACTAAATAAATATTTGCATCTGTAACATGAGGGTTCTTTGGTGGTTAATGGTTTGTTCTCTATAAAATGAGACAGCAGGATGGAGAGGGATTTCTTCTTAAACAGTGCTTTACTTTTTCACACACCGCAACTACTGCCCCAACAGTTCCTGACAGATCATCTCACATGACCAAACAAGCCAATCGGGAGCTAGTGGTACTTACATCAGTAAATGTAACTGATTTAGAAAGGCACATTCAACAGATTATTTTAGCTGCCTGTACACGACAAATGAGAATATTTAAATGTGTAAATAATAATTTTGCAAACATAAATGTAAATAGTTAATTGGGTAAACACTGTCAATATATTTTTAACAAATACATGAATTAATGTATTCCTTGCAATTTATTTTAATTTTAAACCTTACATTTCTTCAACATAAATGACTTTAACTTCTGCGCCTTACACATCTACTCCTCCCAGTAGTTTTGCGCGTTCTAGTAGAAACGCCCATATTGCATATTCATCTAACACGCTAAATGGGTTGCGCGAGCTATTTTGCCCATTTGAGAGACACAACCCTGTTAGTAGATAAGCTTCAACGTGTTTTTACGTACGCAGTCAAGTTTGCACAAACCTTGACTTAATCAGGCCCTTATGCTGCATTTCCAATACATGGTACTGACTCGGCTCGACTCGACCTTTTTGCATTTCCATTACGAAAAAGGACCTGGAATCTGGTACCCGGTACTAGTTTTTTGGTATCATCTCTGCTGAGGTTCCAAGACTGGGGACCAGATACTAAAACGTGACGTGTAAGCACTGGAGACCACTGATTGGTCAGAGAATTGTCTCTGTGACATAAAAACAGATGCAGAAGTTTACAGTAATGTAGCAGTAGGTTAATCCTCATGATGACAGCCCACAAAACTATGCTATTCAGTTAGGAGATTCAGTCTTTGGTGGCCGACGTAAACATTCAGCATGAGATTGATGAGACAACATGCAACGAGTGAGTTTATCAGCAACTCTCTGAGCAGACGACACTGAAGTAAGACGCCGCATCGCTATGACGTCCAGGTACTGTAAAGTCAGTAGTATCCTGTAATGGAAATGGTCTCCAGGAATAGTATCTAGTACCGGAGTCGAGTCGAGTCGAGCCGGTTCTACATAATGGAAAAGCAGCAATAGAGAGAGGCAGATTTTTTTTTTCCTCCAAACCTCCTGCTTGTGTCTCTGTGTTAAGCACTTGACCAGTAGTAAGGATGAAGAGAAAAGCACAGCATCCTGTCATGGAACAGACCCAGACCCTCACACCATCGAGGGTGGGCGAGGTATGGAGGGGTGTGTGTGTAACAATACCACCTTTCTCTCTCAAAAGCACCACAGACAATTTGGCTCTATGTCCGTTTGGCTTCTGCTTCAACTATCCATCCATTCCTAAGTACAGAGCCCTCGTCTAAGGAGTGTACTATGTTTAACATAATGCTTAAAATATAGAGCCACTGGAGAGCAAACTTAGCACATTATGCATTTGTTGGTGCTTCTTCAGCCAGGTGTTACTTCAGCTCTGGATAAAAAATGTGTGACAAGACTTGACTTCCTACTGGGAAAATGTAAAAAAAGAACAGGGAAATGCAGATAGCACATTAAAGGAACCAGCGAATGCAGTGAAATATAATTCCCCTGCACAAAATGGACAGTTAATTTCACATTTTTCCACTTAATAAAAGATACATCTGCAAAGTTACACCCCTGAGCTTAATAAATAGTGGGTTATTTTAAACACTTTAAATAGTTTCATAGTTGGCCGTTCTCCACTTACTTCTCCATATGCACCCACTCATATAAACAAATCCACCCGAGCAGAGCTGTTCAGTCCAAAATCACTTAAGCTCCCATGAAACTGACTACATAATATGCAGATGAAAGCCAGGATAAATGAGTGGTAAATGTTTCATCAAGGACAAAATAAATTAATTTACAAGTCGAGGTATAATTTCAAAAGGGAAAAAGGCGTATTTGTTTTGCCAAATTTTTATTTAAACTTATTTCTTTGTTGAGGGAAATCAGCTCATCAGATACTTGCTAATCCATATTTAATAAGGTTTGCTTGAGTGATGTATTTTCAGCCAGCGTAATTTCTATCTTCCACTGCAAAGTAAAACATTAGTATGTGTGTGCAAAGTGTATGAATTGTGGATTTTAACGAATCTTTTATTGACGCGCCGAGTTTATTGGATGTTTTGATTTTATTGGATGTTTGATTAAATGCTATTGTTCTTTTTATTTATTCTTTTGCTCTGAAGAGGTTGAGCTCTACCCAGTTTAATTGTACAGCCATTGTACAATGACATTAAAAATCTTTTCTATTCTATAAAACAAGAAAGAAGAATAATGGCCGGCTACATGTGAGCTACACTGACCACCTGTCATTATCTTTCTAATAAAATGACAAACATAACCTGAACAGGTGTGTAATCCCACATTCAGATGCTTATCTATTGTTAAAAAACTTATTAAAAAGCATCTTAAAAACTGACTGTACCGAGGGGTCAGTATATGACGACTTTGGAGTGAGAGCAGGTCCATCTACACTCACCGGCCTCTTTATTAGGTACATCTATCTATCTATCTATCTATCTATCTATCTATCTATCTATCTATCTATCTATCTATCTATCTATCTATCTATCTATCTATCTATCTATCTATCTATCTATCTATCTATCTATCTATCTATCTATCTATCTATCTATCTATCTATCTATCTATCTATCTATCTATCTATCTATCTACTGTATCTGTCTATCTATCTATCTATCTACTGTATCTGTCTATCTATCTAATGTGGACATGATGAAGATTCTGCACGAACAGAACATGGGACAGACAAAAATTAAATATACCAATGATACAGTTCCCTTCTAAAGCCACCTTCATCATATTCTCTATGAGCTAATGTCTTCAACCAAAAAGTCATTAAACATAATTTACCCGAAGAGGTCACCGATCACAATTTCAGTGAAAGAAAATAAAAGTAAGCATGTTACGCATAAATTATCAGAAAAAAATACACAATTTTATAAGTAATCTCCAATGAGTCTAAAGGTTATCTTGTTGATGAAATTTGGAGCTACTTAAGTTGTCTGATTAAGACCTGAACATCCTGTGGAGACACGCAAGAAGTGGAAGCAGTTTATGGTGCAATAAAGTCTGCGAATGTTATCATCCCCTGCCCACACCAAGGTAAAAAGCGTTACATTATGAAGGCTGTAAAGCCTGAAGGGAGTCAAGAAAAGACTCCAGTGACTTCAAGGTCAAAAACAGACAATAGGTGGTTCTATTCTTTGGTAACTGACCAACATGTGGCATACACTGTTGACTGCTGCAGGCTTACAATACCATTATATACCAGATTTAAGAATAAGTTTACAAAATAACCTTGTTAGAGTTATCTAAAGTCACCATAAGCTGTTTCTCGACTGTGTTGTCTCCACTTAGTGGCATCATAGAAACATAATAAACACTGGATGAAACATCACAGACATAGTCATACAGTAGTAAATACTAGCAGTGATATAGCTGTATTTTGGCCTGTGCGTATGTTTTCATTACTTTCATGCAACTTCGCAGTAATTTAGTGCACAGATAATATACTGCTGTAAATATAGAATCCATAAAGCTATTAATATGTACGGAAATGTCAGTAACAATTAAATAAATCAACTTAGAAAATTTTTAACGAAGTGCTTTATGTTACATTAGCTACTGTTACTTGGGACTATTCAAAAGTATTTGACTGTTGTTTTGTTTTAGAAACAGTTCGTGGTGGAAATTGCACACTGTAGACTTTTTTTTTCTCTTTGCTTTATTTGTGTGTTTTACTTATATTATTTATTGCTTTTATCTCTTCACACTTTTTTTTTTTTTTGCTAGTGTTTTTTTCAAAGTTGTTTTTGGTTGCAACTGACCAAGTTATTTCCCTTGTGGATCAATAAAGTTTATGTAAGTCTAAGGGACGTCAACTCCCACTTATTCCAGTTGTGCCCATACTTCAGCAAATAATTGTACTGCAATTTTTTGATCACATTTGACATTCCGATTTCCCTTTTGCTTTCCGTTTGTAGTAGAACTGTTGAATTATCAAACTGTGAAAATGTGAATAGAAAGACTACACACCCAAAAGTAAGATCACGTCATTGTGACTTTTTCTTTCCATGGTCTGTTTAAAGTCACCGAAGATGTCTCGCCTTCCATGAGTAGATGTATTAGTTGTGATTTTCGCTTATTTCAATACTTTCTTACATTCTCTTTCATTTGCTGGTTTCCAACTATCAATCAGAAACAAAAAACTCATTAACCAAGATAATTAAAGGGGTCACATTTTTGCTAAACCCACTTTTATTAGTCTTTGGTACATTTATTTGGGTATTTGGACCCTAATAGTTCATAAAGTTTGAATTTGAACCCTCCATTTTTATATTGATTTTGGCAAAAATTGAGTGGATTTCTACAGTCCATTTTAATTCCTTCCTAATTTGTTGCATCTATAACTAGTTACGTCACGACATTTGCACATATAAGGTCAAGACTTATGACGAACATTTCTCCGAGTATTCTCCGCCATAATTGTTTGTCAGCCGCAATGATTATAGTAAAAACTGAAAATATGTCCAAACTTCAAGCCGATTACCTAAAATGTTCAGTTGTTGGTTGAATGGGACAGAGCAGCACAGTCAACAACCTGGAGGGGGTGGGGCATGAAGTGGCTCATTTGTATTTAAAGGGCCAGCGCTCAAAACGACCTTTCCAGTGTCATTACTCAGAAATAGGGTTGAAGATGGACCTGTGGAGTTGAATTGATGAAGAATTCCGACCCAAACATAGCATTTACAGTTTATGTAGACCACAGGGAAATGTTTAGTGATGTGACATTCACGAATGAATCAAATCTTTTGAACGGCTCTTTGAAATGAACGATGGGAACCGAGTCTTTGTAAAGAGCCGTTCATTTTTATTTTTTTTTAAGGAGGGAGTGTCTGGTTGCCTGTCAGTTTATCGTCACCGGGGAGGCACTGGACAGGAGGAGAATGTTTGAGCAGAAAAAAAAGAGTGCTTGTGCACTGCACGTCTCATGGCAAGAAGTTAGCAAAAAACAACAGTTTGAAGCGTGAGGTGAGCATACTCAAGGAGGTGGAGCTGGAAGACTGGCTGAAACTGGAGAAAAGTTTGAGAGTGAGTGAGTGACCACCTGTGAAAATGTTTTATTTTCTCCTTCATTTTTAGGCTACAGACTAGTCCATATAACGTACCGAGATGTTTTTTGTCAAATTCCAGTATCTGCCTCATGTCACCTCTCATGTCATGTATTTAGCCCACACATTTGAACTAATTATTCTTTTTTACGGTAATATAATGTGAGGGTTCGTTGGTGGTTAATAGTTAATTCTTTATAAAATGAGACTGCAGGATGGAGACGGATTTCTTCTTACAACAGTGCTTTACTTTATACGTACCTTAACAGTAACCGCAGCACTTCCTGAAACATCATCTCACATGACCGAACCAGCCAATCAGGAACTAACAGTACCTAGATCGGTAAATGTTAAGTGATTTAGAAAGGCACATTCAACAAGTTATTTTAGCTGCTTATAGACAACAAATGAAAATAATTAAAAGTGTATATGCGTAAATAAGTATTGTACAACGTAAATTTAGTTATTTGTGTAAACACTGTCAATATATTTTTTTAACAAATACCTGAATTAACTTATTCCCTGTAATTTACTCCATTGTTAAACCTTACATTCCTTCAACATAATTTTAACTGCTGAGCTTTACAGTAAGATAATATTTACTACCTCGCCGATTAAACACCTTTAAAATGTAATGTCAGTCATCACATGTAGCCTATTTAGTCATTAAAACATTGATGTTTCAAAATAATGCAAAAAACATAAAAGAGCCAGTCTTTTGAACGGCTCTTTTCAGTTAACGGCTCCTGATTGAACGGCTCCCTTCAAAGAGCCAAAAGTCCCATCACTAGAAATGTTTTAAAATGCAGAATTCCATTTAAAAAAAGCTAAATATCATTCCTTTAAAGTCAGCAGTAAAATCATTGGTATAGACAAAACCGATAGATACAGATTCTCCTTCGTACCCTCAGCCATCTCTAAGCTCAACTCTGTACAGAACAGGCATTTGATTTAAGTAAGTGTTTTTTTGCATCACCAATTTGTATGTAATTGTCGTCGTGCGTCTCACTTCGTTTCGTTATTGCTGTTTGTTGTTGTCAAATTGTTGTCGTTTTAATTGGTACAACGGCAGAAACAATTGCCCCCCGAGGACAAATAAAGGTCTTCAATCTTCCTCTTGAAGGAGGTGAAATACGCCGAGGTAATGGTAATTTTGGTGTTGATGACTTGTATCATGCACAATGTGAAATGCAGTCGATTGAGCTGTTCAACACAAAACTAGATGTTATTTTAAAATCTCGACCACAAACGGCAACTTTCTTGACTTGTAAAAATAACCTTGTCATTTGTGTAAATAGTGATTATTAAAAAAAAAAAGTCTCTTGCTGTTGATGTCTATTCATAGTTTCCCGAATATCTACAGTTGTATCCTTAGTTTTACATGGACATTAAAAGATACACTTAAAAGGTAAAGAAAATAAGTGAAACTTGTTAGTTACTTTGAGAGACTCTGCAAAACAAACCATTTTCCCACAAATGTCTACAGGTAAATGTATCCTGTATCTAAGCTAATAGGAATTTTTCTCTTCCTCCTTCTTTGTCTGACCTAGATTATGTTCTGTCTGCAGGCGCATACCAGAGAACATCTGAAAAGGTAAGCGATACCTCTCTACAGATACATTTATAAATGTGATGGGAGGTAACTAATGAGGACGCGCAGGTCTCATTCGTTTCAGTTTTCCTTGTCTGAAAACACCATTGGTCTGGAATCCAGTGGGGTGGGGGGGATTAATAGCCATGCATTTCCAAAGCGGGTGGAAAAACAGTTTCAGTTCAAACAATTCATGGACACTTTCATTTACATTAGTCAAGCATTTGTTTTTTTTTTATATTCTGAAAAACTGCTTTAATATTTTTAGCACTACCTTTCTATAAATACCACTTAGGTTAATCGTGACCTAGAATTATCGACAAAATAAATCTTGATACTAATTTGTCTCAGATGCATCTATCTATCTATCTATCTATCTATCTATCTATCTATCTATCTATCTATCTATCTATCTATCTATCTATCTATCTATCTATCTATCTATCTATCTATCTATCTATCTATCTTTTCATTCATTCATTCATTTTCTGAACCCGCTTTATCCTCACTAGGGTCACAGGGGTCGCTGGAGCCTATCCCAGCTACTTATGGGTGAAGGCGGGGTACACCCTGGACATGTCACCAGTTCATCCCAGGGCTGACACATAGAGACAAACAATCACTCTCACATTCACACCTGTGGGCAATTTAGATTACCTGATTAACCTATCAGTGCATGTCTTTGAATGGTGGGAGGAAGCCGGAGTACCCGGAGAGAAGCCACACAGACATGGGGAGAACATGCAAACTCCACTCTATCCTGATCCTTCCAATTAGAAGTTGACAAAATTCCAGCGTACAGGCGTTGACTTTTGGTGGAAGACATCAGCAGACTAGAAAAACATTCGGAGAGCGCAGACCTCCACCAAGGCAGATCAGTCCCCCTGACCCCCCCACCTAATTACCACCAAAATTTAATCATTTGTTCCTTTTGCCAGTATCAACATTTCTAGAAAATTTCATCCAAATCCATCCATAACTGTTTGAGTTATCTTGCTAACAGACAAACAAACAGACAGACAGCTAAATCCAGATGAAAACATAAACTCCGCCGTTTCACTTGGCGGAAGTAAAAATGATTATTATTATTATTTTTTTTAAAATGTGGAGATGATGAAGGTTCTGCACAAACAGGACAAGGGACAGACAAAAATTAAATATACCAATGATATAGTTCCCTTCTAAAGCCACGTTCGTCATGTTTTCTTTGAGCTAATGTCTCCTATCTATCTATCTATCTATCTATCTATCTATCTATCTATCTATCTATCTATCTATCTATCTATCTATCTATCTATCTATCTATCTATCTATCTATCTATCTATCTATCTATCTATCTATCTATCTATAATATTTCATACTCTATAAATACCACTTGGGTTAACTGTGACCTAGAATTATCGACAAAATAAATCTTGATACTAATTTGACTCAGACGTACTCAGAACGTGTGTCTCTGGAAGCAAACATGCTCAAAGTCAAATACATCCAAACACAAAGACGTTTCCCTTCAGAATGCACAGATTGCTTTTTATGTCTAAATTATAAGTCTCTGCTGGGCCAAGGGAAAACGTTGGCAGCTATTCTCTGGAGGGCTACAAACACTACTTCAGAAGGACAGCTTATAACTTCAGGGAGTCCCTGTCCTTGAGTATGGCGACATGTGAAGGATTTATTAGTGTGGATGAATATATGTCTCTAAACATTCATCTCTAAACATGACAAGTTGGTATGAAGCAGTACGTATAACTCAACAGGGAGTTTTTTTTGGCACTTATAACAGAGCGGTATCATTAAAGGTCACCGTTTGGCTCACCGTACAGAAATAATGGTTCACTAAAACAACCTGCCTGGATAACAATATAGTGTGCAGTGGGCTGGATAGATGGTGGCAGACAGAAAATACTGATGTTTAGTTTAGTTTAACAGCTTTTTAAAGTTTAAATGCTCTGCCTTCTCCGTGCCAGGTAAACATCCAGTCTGTAGGCAGTGTTCGCTTTATTCAAAAATGTGCTTCACTGAACCGCATTAAAGGTCTGGTCTTGATCAGCTCTAAATACAAAGACTGATATATGACATGTATAAATAAAATTTGATTTGATTTGAATCTTAATTCACTCTGAGCTTTTATGATCATCTACATGATCAGTAAATTAAATATAGGAAAATACTTGATTTTCCCCGAAAAATGCAGGTGATAATATTCTAATAAATGTTGATAAATCACTTAGCAAAGGTTAAGTGTAGAGAAAGAATTTACTTGTGAGTCAGAAAAATAGTTCTAGGTCTTTAACCTGTAAAACAGCCACTGCCAACTGAAACCATCTGACGTAAAATGTTTAGTATCGGTTGATCCACTAATCCTATCAATCCATGTAAACAACTGGTATAAAATACATTTTGTCATCTTTTCATGGTCATCAGATATGACCTATTTGGATGTTCAGAGGCTCCGTAGTGAACATAGAAACACTGTCATCTTCTACAACATTGATTCACCAGTAAAACCCACTGACAGCGGATTGAGACACTTGGTTTATGTCCAGTTAAAGGTGGGGTCTGAGATCTTAGAAAAACGGTTTGAGCAAGCCACATTTTGAAAATACTCAATTCAAAAGTCCAAACCCCTTTCTTCAAACGTCCCTCCAAAGCCACGCCTCCAGAGTAGTGGCACACGTAATGCTTGTTCCCAAGGGTTCACGAGCGCTGCACATGGGCTCTACTCCGTATGCGGTCCGGACCGGGTCCGGCCAGAGCTCTGTCTCCTACACGGGCTGAAGCTCCATCGCAGGCTACGGCCCCGGCTGAGCCTCCAGCTCACATATCCATGCATACCTCATTCAGTCTCCTCCAACACCCCCACTCTTACAGAACAGCCCCAGTTCAGACTTTCGTGACTAATGGTACATTTCCTAGTGATTTATGTTAGTGACAAAACAGTTTGCCGGTGAACTTTCCATTCTAATATAACTAATATAACAGGTTCTGGCTTTGTTTCCTGTACAAGCGCTTCCTCTGGGAACACACGATTCATGCTTGAAGAGGGGTACGCACAGAGGGGGGAAGGGGGGAGGGGCGAATGGCAGTTGAGTCTGATAGACACCGTTCAATCATTTCCAGTGGGCGCTCAAAATGATTGGATGGTGTTTTTTCAGTCCTGTCCATTCCACAGGTGACTGATTTTTTTTTTAATTTTTGTGTTAGAGTATTTACTTTATTAAGTTGTAATTAGGGTGTGAAGGGGATTTTAAGGAATATAGTAACAAATGCTCCAGAAAAACATCTCAGACCCCACCTTTAATGATATATTTTACTGAAAAAGTCACTTTTTCTTCAGTTTTCTCTGTTCTGATGTAATAACCTTTGAATTTACCAAGAGCTTTTATAAACATCTACATGATCACTGAATTAAATATAGGAAATTACATGACTTACACTGAAAAAACTCAAACTAAAGAGGATAGTATTACAATAAATGGTGATAAATCACTTGAGAAAGGTTAAATATAGAGAAAAATTTATTTGGGAACTGCCATTAAAGTACCACTGGGTCTGTATGGGTTCAGGGTAGTTTTAATAACGGTCTCAGTACCAGGAGCATCATGGCAGTTCTGTAGTTGATCTGCTCTGATAATGCTTTCCTCTGTCCCTTCAAATAAATTAAAACAAGTGGAGAAAGTTCACTCTCTTCTTCTAAATGCTCTCTTTCTCAGTAGCACCTCCTCTGTATTTGACTGTCACAGTCATGTCAACATGATGCAGTTACTCATAAACTGACAGACACGACACTTGGTAAATCACGTTGAGGATCATTTTGTCTCCTTGCCAAAATTTGGGGTTTGAAAAGCAAACTCTAACAAATACTTATGCATTTAGCTCCACACCCCAGCTATAACTAAACACCCAAGAACACTTCAACATGTAAGACTTGTGAGTCGTTTGTATCAGCTACATTTCTGGTAACGAATGACAAATATGTTGATGCCATAAAAGGAAACTATAATGTTTGTTCTCCTTTGACAAAACCACCAATCTCAACCACTGCTGTATTATTTACACTCTTGGCTGCATTTGGTAAGGATTAAGAGGTTTGGTCAACAAAACTTGGTTGAAAAAGTCAGAGTATATGCAGAATCCAGCAAAAACTTAACTACATGCAGGATCGAAGTGTCTGGAGTCAAAGTCATGCATTTTTTACTTTTCAAGTTTTCTCACAATACAATCACTCAAATTATCACATCACTACTTTCACCTAAATGTGTTCTGAAAGCACCGAATTAACAGAAATTGTGTTACGTCCCAGCCTAGGGGTTTACCAGGGCATACATATTATGCTCACTTTTGTCCCCTCCCAGCTCCCACGCACACGTCAGTCAAAAAACTAAAATTCACAAGATTTATTTTTCTCAACAACTAAAGGAGGGTTAGGGGAGGGCACGGCTAAAACAACAAACAAGGTTCAAAACTAAATTGCCTAGATCAAAATAAATGTAAGAAATAAAATACAGCAAACTAACCTAAACTCCCTAATCAAAACAGGAGGAAAGGTGAAAAAAAAAGGCTGACCTCCCGTACCAGAAAAAGGATCAATTTACAAAAAAAACTCTATTTACAACTATTTACAAATGAAGATCTGACTGACGATCACACACAGGAACACACAGTTGGAAGCTGGCAGGAGGCAAGAGAGAGAGCGAACTGGAGATCCAGGGCCATTTTTAAAGGGGCCGGGCAATCACACTCCACCAATCAGCTTCCTGCAAAACAAACAGACACAAAAAGGGCACAGCACACCTACAGGACAGGGGAGAACAAACACTAAACAGAAACATATACATAAACTCACAAATAGACAAATTATGATCCAGGGTCATAACAATTGCCTTGTTGTTTTTCAGTCCACAAATCCTAATTATGTGACATGTGGTGTGAATACAAAGCACAAGAACACGACAGAATATTAAAGTTACACAATGATCAAAAAACCCAACACAGTCCATTGTTCAACATAAGTTTTTTCCCCGTATCTTCACAGAGAAGCACAACTATTTAAAAACAATAAACAAATAAAATATGTTTCCATAGTAACTTGTGTGCATGAGGATATAATTAGGCGTTTATATAAAGTGTATTTGCTGCATATTGAGCACCCTTACAGAAGGTTGTCACAGATTAGAGGTATTTTTCTATAACTCTTTTGAAGATGCTGATGCTTCAGTCCCTCCAATTGAAGGAAAATTTAAGGGAAAAAAAAACCCTCTAATTTACACTGAATGAATACTGTATTGTATTTGATATTTTATTTTGTGTTTTTGTACATGATATAAACCAGTTTCGTATAAAGTACTGGAAAGTTCAAGTACCCTACCAAAAATTACTTTAGTATAAGTTCAAGTCACCAACTGAAATAATACCCAAGGTAAAGTCTTTAAGTGTCTAGTATTTACTGTACTTAAGTATATCACGTAATCTACAATTAAGGTTGTATTCCCACCTGTAAAGTCCTTTGGTCCGCGTATTTGATTTGGATCAAATACAGACTTTTTTTTTCTTGTGGGTTGGATCACATTCTCATTACAGTTTTTGCTAGTGGACCAAAATGAGTAAACAGATGCACGCTGGGATTGGACAGAAAAGTTGGGGGTGGGGTGAATCAGAGATGGCAGGTGTTGATTAAAACAAAAATGGAGGTCCTATGTCCAGTTATTGTTTTTGGAATATGTATTCAATTCTTACAGACACAGATTTATGAAAATAATGTTAACTGTCAAGAACAGCTCATTCAGAGACGGTTTCATAATTTGAACATCTGATCAAATGTCAATGAGACATTCAGTCTCCTCATCGCTCCACGTCTGTCCACAGCTCATGGCTGCTGCTGTTAGCTCTGACTACCCATGTGGCTCAGCTACTTCCAGTGGCTACGGTGGCTCATCAAGCACAAAAAGGTGCATGGTTCCTCGGGTTTGTTTTGGCTCAAGGCTGGTTATATTCACACCAGAAGTGAACCGGCCCAGAGTCCATTTGAAAGTGGGCCGCGCACTTGTTTGATTTGAATCAGAGTTCGCATGTTTGTATTCACACCTAAAAAAGAGTCTGGACTTTCTGGGGAAACAAACTCTGGTCTGTTTTAAATGGACCAAACGAAGTAGGTGTGAATACATCCTAAATGTACTCAAGTAATACAAGCAAAAGTACAAGTAAATGTTAATAACAACTTAACGTAGTCAGAATTTGGAATATTACGCTGCTGTTCACATCATCAGCCGATTGCCGACAGGTTGAATGTGGACCTTCGTTTGCACTTGTGCATTACACAATTTGACCCAAAGACAAATCAGCTTATTTATTTATTTATTTTACAAATTTATTACAAAATTATTTTTGTAATGTTGAAATTATTTTGTAAAGCTTCCTACCTTTGTTGCAGTCACCAGTAATCTCAGCATTGAAAACACCAAATTTCCTTTAATTACTTTTTTTGTAACAGCAAGAAGGTCCTGGGTTCGATTCCAACACCAGTCGACGGGGGGTGGGACCTTTCTGTGTGGAGTTTGCATGTTCTCCCCGTGTCTGTGTGGGTTCTCTCCGGGTACTGCAGCTTCCTCCCACCATCCAAAGACATGCACTGATAGGTTAATTGGTTAATCTAAATTGCCCATAGGTGTGAATGTGAGAGTGATTGTTTGTCTCTATATGTTCAGCCCTGCGATGAACTGGCGACTTGTCCAGGGTGTACCCCGCCTTCGCCCCTATGTAGCTGGGATAGGCTCCAAGCGACCCTCGTGACCCTAGTGAGGATGAAGCGGGTTCAGATAATGAATGAATGAATGAAAGTAACGATACTGAGCATTAAAAATGTATGGGAGTAGAATTATACAATTGAGTTAGTAAATGTAGTGAAGTAAAAGTGAAAGTAAACAGAATAAATAATACTCAGTAAAGTACACACTCTCCCAAAATATACTTGAGTATAGTACTGAAGTATTATTACTTTGTTACTAATACACCACTGATATAAACAGTGCATCATCAAGAAAACATAGAGCTCCCTTTTTTTATGCGCACACATGTGCAACACACACACACACACACACACACACACATACACACACACGTTTATGGTCCATTTGGCATAAGCCTCTTTCCTGTGTGGGGAAAATGAAGTTGAGAGGAGTTTGCCAGCTGAGAGCCGTCTAACTGTGCAGAGGAGGAGGCTGAATAACCTGACTGTATACCACACCACAGCCCGCAGCACTAAAGCACAGAAAGAGGCCATAGCCATCTACATACTCCATCTGCGGAGGAGACAAATGAACTGCAGTTTTATAGCTTATCCTGCTGAGCCGGAACATAAGAATGTGCTGGAGCTTTTTAGAGAACCAATTGGTAGGAAAAATGGTGAGTGAATTGCTGACTTAAAGAGAACTGAGAAAAATACCAAACAAACTTTGCTCAAGAAAATAGAGATGGCTGACTGTTTAAAAAGCTATGATGCTGTGATCATAAAGAGTAAATATGTTCCTTCAATGAGATGTGCTTCAGTATCACAAATACTGTCTTGACATCATGTAAACACTGGTGTTTCATAGCATTCAGACTCATGATGGAATAATCCTGCTATTATATTTCTCTCCTTTTCATTATTTGCATTTTCACAGGGTTGCTTGAAAGAACAAGAACTTCAAAGCAGCAAATACACATTGAAAATGACAACTTTTGACAGTGATAGACATAGCTGAGGCTTAAAAGAATCTTACGCACTTCATGACTAAGAGATATGTAAATCTAATATGACCCTGTAAGGTACTGTACTCAGTATAGAAGACTAAAATGATCATTTAGAAAGACACAAGCATGAATGGCTGTAATAATGTTATGTAAAAACAGATGCAATTATGAGAGTAGGATCTACATTGACCATCACTGAAAACGTGCCTTTTATGTACTGTGATTTCTTTTGCAGGAATTAAGTAATTTTAATACCACAGGCAAATGTTTCACCAACATAATTTACCCTGATAGTATTTTGCAAAGGCACTGTGTGCATCCAAGAAATCTGACATTTCATTCAAGTATGATGCAAAAATGTGGTGTTGAATATCAGGAAATCAACATGTGAATCAATTGTGCAAACCTGATCTTGTGTACATTTCCCACGTTGGCATGTTCCAGTTTTGCAGAAATTAAAGGGAGGAAGCATAGACACTAAACACTCGCAGCAGTAGGTCCACAGTGTTCTAGCTGGGTCATTCCACCTCAATTCAACGGGTTTAGAAAAAAATTCCTGCTCGACCATCTTGGATTTGCTTCAAATTTTTACCATGTGAAGTTCAACCATGAAAACTAGCCCACCCAAAATTTCAGACCGATATATCAAATGTATCCAAAGAAAAAAATTCTTGAAGGTACCCCCCTCCTTGCCGTTTTTGGTGCATTTCGCGATCATCTTCTAGCTAAATGCATGAAATTTTCAGTAAAGGATGACTACCACATATAGATTGAATATATATATTCTCAATAACATTGTCTTTATTGGGACTGTGGTATGACCTTGTGAAATCTGGAAAATAAACTTGAAACTTTTACGAACCCCTATATTTATTGACCAATTAAACACAAACCAAATATGATATATTGCAAATAATTACACATCCTTTTACGTAAGTATATAGAGTAATCAGATCAGCATTTATTAATGGGTATGATCCTTTTTTGTTGTTGTTTTTGTCATAATAAAATCACAAAATAACATTTTTCATTCATTTTCACTTTCAAATACCACAGGTATGACAAGGAGTACCAACCAAAAGAACTTATTTTCTGAAAGACCATCACATATGTTTACAAAATGTAAAATTACATGATGGTTCTAGGACTCCAACCTAGAACCATCGTGAGTCCTAGAACCATCATGAAATTATTATTATTATTTTTTTTTTCGTGAGTTCCGTGCCATGTTGGCAATTTGGAGCCAGAGGTGACCATATTTGGACAAAAGAGGTGGAGCTGTGGAAGTGCTAATGCTAAGTGCTAGTTTACTTACTCTATTAAACAATACATAACAACATAATGATTCTAATGGACTGGTTAGTGTAACCTGTTTATCACAACAATGCTCAAGCTGTTTGTCAGGAAAAAGTGTTTTATTAAATTGAAAAACTTTGAGTCTGATTCAGCAAGTGAGCATGCCGTCGTACTGAACTATCTGCTGAGATCTGGGTAATGTAGATTTAAAGATGGACCAGATCACTTGATAGACAGTGAAAATAAGACAAATGAAACTGCAATGAGTCATAGGGGGAAGAAAAAAAAAAACTTCTTTTTTTTGAAAAGTTCAATGTAAGTCTCTGGGGGCTTTTTAAAACCAACCCTAGAGGCCATTGGATGTATTTTAAGATATCACTTTCAGATATTTAATTTTGGAAATGAGGTCCTTGCCCCTTGGGACATCAGTACACACTGATGTCCATAAAAAAAAAAAAAAACTTTTTTTTTTTTCAGCCTATAAGAAAAAAAAATTACTTGGCATGAAACAGCTTTGAGCCCAAACTGGTCAGTGTTTATTAAAAGGATTAAAATGATGCATATTTCATGTCTTGCAATTCTTTTCCTCACCCTCACAAATCCTTACAGACCAAATGCAACAGCAATTTTTTTTTTTTTTTCCTGTCTTCTGTCATTTTAGAAATTGGAAATTATGTTAACACACCAAATAGGCTGAAAATATGCATGTCATGTAAAGTATTTGGCAGAATGAACATGATTTTATCAGAATCCTTCATGTTTCCCCTTTTTTCCTGCACCAGCCCATCATTTTTTTCCTGTATCATGATGCCAAATGCCCCATCTAGGATGTTAAATAAAATTTCAAAAGATGAAATCCTGGCATCCCTTCACTGGTTACCTGTTCAGCACTGATTTTAAGATTACACAACTCACTTTTAAAACATGATTACACTGCCCCAAAGCATGCTGTGAATTCTCTTTGGTCGGAGTGCAGCTTCAGATCACTCAGGCTTTTAAACATGTTACCCAAGATGCATCAGGTCAATAAAATTTAAGCACCTAAAACCTATTTTAATCCAGATGCAAAATCTTTCATTAGGTCCTAAGGTCATTTGTCAGAAGCACAGAGGGATGTTGTGATTTAGCTTCAGACAGTGAAGACTCCTGCCGGTGCCACTTAGCAGCTGTAGGGTTTAATATTTATGTTCCTCCCACACGTTTCCACATATTCTCCTAATGAGACTCTCTTTACTGCAGTATGGCTATGCACCAAGTGTTGCATCCTCTCAATTCCCTTGTTGTATCTGTTATGACCGGACAGCTTGTATCTATTAATATTTTTATTAGTATGCGTTCTAATTCTCAGAATAGCTTCACCCATCATCACTCTCACAAGATCAGCCAAAATAAGTGGAAATATCAGGAGGGCAGAGCTTCACTGACATGTTCAACATAAGCTACGTACTTTCGTAAATAGCAACAAACGGCAGAAAATGCTGCTACTTGAGGAAATCTATGTATGAGTTTGGATCAGTGTCACTTGTCATCTACTGCTGTAAGATGCACTATGGGAGTTTCTATATTTGTCTATTCAGATCAGTTCAAATGGAAATAGAAAAATACAGTAGATAATGGAGTTTATATACACTGTAAAAAAAAAATTCTGTTTTTACGGAAAAAAAACTGTCAGCTGTGGTTAACAGCACGATACTGTAAAAAAAAACAAACAAAAAACCCCCCACATCAAACCTTAAACATGCAAATTTGACATTGGCTTTCAGTTATATTTACATGTTTAAAATGTTAAATTTACTCTTTTATTACTTTTTTATTTAAAAAAAAAAGTATGAGGACAGGCTGTTATTTCAATATTATGGTCTTGCAATGAAAACAACACATTGTTTTTCTCAAAACAGTAGAAATACATCATTTCTACATGTCTGTGTAGGTTCCCATTTGCCCAGTAATATATATATATATATATATATATATATATATATATATATATATATATATATATATATATATATATATATATATATATATATATATAAATTAATATATTTACATTTTCTCCTCCCAGCACATACAAATTGTGTGTAAACGCCCCATATTGCATATTCATTGTGGCAAACGTACTAACTGGATGCAGATGCGCAATTTTGCACCTTTGAAAGATTCAACCTTTAGTGCGCACTGATAGTAAATCAGTTTGTAATTTTTTTTGCATGTGCAATGAGTTTGCACAAGTTTTTATACACGCAAACCTTTAGAAGATCCGGCCCTTAATCATTAACACAAAAATGTTTTCAAATAAATAACTTTGCACTGTATTTTCACCTACAGTTTTTTTATGTTGCAATTGTACAACTTTTTGGTGTTAATTCTACAGACATTTTTTTTTTTACAGTGTACAGTTTAACAACACTCACTTCTATAATATAGTTATTAGCCTACATACTTTTAGTGATCTCTAAGCTATTTGCTCATTCATTATTCAGGGATATATTGTATATAGAAATACAAGCTACAGCTTTTACAATACAATAGTACTTTGTTGTTACCTTCAGGAATTTCTTGTGTGATTTTTTTTTTTTTTTTTTTTTTTTCTGTTAAGACCATTTGTCTCCATCAGTGAACTGAAAATACCTGCCTGTTGTTTTACTTTTTATATCACACTGTTGAGTTCTTCTTTCCTTATATTATTTTCTGTTGTTATTTCAGTGATGGCCAAAGATTTTGACAAGTGACTCTTGACATAAATGTGATTTGTTTTTAAATAAAAGTCTTTGAAATTTAGAAAATGCTTATAATTTTTCATTAGTGTACCTCAGGGAACAAAAAAAAAGAAAAGAAAAACTGAAGCTGAAGTAGCAAAACTGGCAAAAAGAACTTGGTGTCACTACCAAAAGTTTTGGCCATGACGTTTATTAGCTTCTTTTGTCCTGTGTAGCTGAGTTTGCACATTTTGCATCCTGCATATTTCTTTTAGTGTGCAGCTCATTTGCTTCTTTGTGCAGTTAGATTTTTATTTATTTATTTAATTTTCATGGGTTAATGACCAGAACCCTCCCATTAAATAGAATTATACACCACTAACACACAACACATGAACAAATCTTTGCAGTTGTCCACACAAATAACCCACATGTCCACCCAAAGATGACACAAAATGGCACCAATAAATTATAGTAGATAAAGTACAAAAGAAGGAAACAAAATCGTATTAAACTCCATATTTTGTATAATGCAACATTGACATAAATAGTTCTTTTTGTGCAATGCTACAAAACACAATTATTTCAAGACTCAATACTGTTCAAAGAAGAAGCTAATGAACCCCTCGAGAGCATTTGGCAACAGCGGGGAGCAAAAACTCCATTAAATGAGGAAGAAATAAGAACCTCGGGATGTTCAGCCTCGACCAGTTGAGGTAAGTGGAGAGAGAAGAGAGACGAGAAAAGAACTGAGAATGAAAATAACAACAACAGCTGAACAGCAGCAGGTTGGAGGCCAGAACCTGCACATCAGAAATAAACAACTCCAGAGCTAGAGATACCTGAGGAAAGAACAGGAAGAGGAGGACAGGAAGGAAAATGCACAAACTGGAGAGAGAAGACGCCAAGTTAGTGACATACAATGGTGACATGCTGTAAATAGAAACATAAAGAGAAACAGAGGAGGAGGAGGAGAGGTGCTCGGTGCATCACAGGTCCTGCAGCAGAACTGAAGGGTCACCTGAGACATCACCGGGACCACTTCTGTGGAACCAGCTCCAGGACATGAAGTGGAAGCTGTGCTTTGGAGCCTCTTGTCCACATACAAACAGCATTTTAGATCACTGAAACAGAAGAAAGAAAAAGAAAAGAAAATCCTGTTGGTGTGTGTACGTGGGGACAGGGAAAACAGAGATTAGCAAACAATGGTTTCACACCTTAAATAACACATTCCTATTGTTTCTTTCTGTAATGAACACACAAATATGGACACAGCCAACAATGGATGCATAAATTAACCCAACTCAGTATAGCTTTGGTTCAGGACTCATTCAACACAATAAATCACAATAAATGTCACAATATTCATTTTTGTACAAAGTAACATTTATTTTTGGCGAACGTCTTGTATTGATGTCATTCAAACACTATTAAAGGGGTCATATTTTGCTTTTTTAAAATGGAATTATGCACTTTAAAACATTTTCCTGTGGTTTACATAAACTGTAAATGCTATGCTTGGATCTGAATTCTTCATTAATTCAACTCCACAGGTCCATCTTCAATCCTATTTCTGAGTTTTTTTAAGTTAAGAGAAGGACATTATAATTTAAGAGGGATGTTTGAGTTTGAAAAATGTAAAGTAAGTACAAACGTTAAATATCACAGTGTTTCAGTTATTGGTGTCAAGCTATGGAATGAATTGAAGGATGAAGTGAAATTGTGTAGCTCACTGTTGAGTTTCAAGAAGAATTTAATTTGTCAAATTATGAAGGGCTATGAAAGTAATACAATTACAATATGACTTATAACACTGAATGTAGTATAATTTGTGTTTAAGCATTTATCTGCTGCAACTTCAGGTGTGGACTCAGAGTAAGGATGGGAATAGGAGAAGCAGAAATAAGCCTCCGGCTTCAGCTTCCTCCTTTTTCAGTTACAAAATGTGTTAATTTTATGTTTGTTTTTTTAATATGTATGTGTTTTGTTTTGTTGTTTTTTTTAACATGTATGTGTTTTGTATTTTGTATTTAACTGAAATAAACATTCATTCATTCATTCATTCAAGTAATGACATCAGAAAGGTCGTTTTTGAGCGCTGGCCCTTTAAATGCAAATGAGCCACTTCAGGCCCCACGCCCTCTAGGTTGTTGGATGTGCTGCTCTGTCCCGTTCAACCAGCAACTGAACATCTTAGGTAATCGGCTTGATATTTTCAGTTTTTACTACAACCGCTGCTGCTGACAAACAGTTATGGCACACTCGGGGAAATGTTCAACGAAAGTCTCGACCTTATATGTGCAAATGTCGTGACGTAACTAGTAATAAGACAGAACAAATTAAGAGGGAACTGAAATGGGTTGTATAAATCCACTTGATTTTAGCTGGAATGAATATAAAGATAGCTTTCCAGCACCTTGAGGGTTCAAAATTCAAACATTCTTTCAGAATGTCAGCCTGGGGCTTGTTTCTGCACTAGATCGTTAAATCGTTAAGCCCAGCGCAACGCGAAATGCGTCTATTTAACGCATTTTGCACTATCCCGCTTCTGGGCTCGCTCTTTGTTCATTAACAACTAGCGCAAAGTGCGTTTGTGTGTGAGCTCATTAACCCCAACACAACGCAAAATACGCTATCCTGTTTCTGGGCTAGTTAGTTAAAAGTGAGCGCTTGCCCAGTTCCTAGCTAAAGAGCTGATTTTAACACAAACCTCAGAGGTCCACGTTAGAGGGAGGATGTATTCTTGTAGATTCATTTCACTTTGTTTCTTTCATGTATTTCCTTTGAAATATTATTTACATTTGAAAAAGAAGACTTTTAGCACAAGTTTGACAATATCTTTAAGGATATCAGATTTTTCCCATGGACATTTTGCGGCGATAAAAACAAATTTACCAAGTGAGGACTGATCCACTCACTGAATTTTATTCTGTATCGATTTATGGATAAATATAGATTAGTTCAGGACAAAGTGTGTGTGGCTTGAGAGATGAATGAATGAATGAATGAATGAACGAGAACCGTATGGGGCAGATCCAGTGAAATGTGTGTGTGTCTGTGCACGCACGTAATGAGATATGAGCGCGTGGATGAGAGGAACGGAACAGCGTTCAGTTTTTCTATACAGTCTGTTTGTCCTGTTGTTCGGCGTGGTTACAACCAACAGTGACTGTTTAGAGATCTGTTAATAAAGTCACCAGTGTGGAATAACTGGGGTCATCCTTAGACGTCCAGCCAAATGCACGATATATATGTGTAAATATTTCAGTTCAGTTCAGTGTGTGTGTGTGAGTGGGGGTGTACATGCAGACAGCTGAGGGGGTCCATCTATAGTCAAATGAGGGTGAGGAGGTCCATCCAGACAGGTGAGGGTAAGGGAGCAGGCCACAGATCTGGGGTCACAGATATCCTCTAATACTTCTTCATTCTAACCATAGTGCTGTCAGATCAGGTGACTGGAAACAGCGGGAGCGGAGGCGTTGTTCTGGGTTAAATAGTGAACGCACATGTTTAGCGCACCCTTCAACACAAATAGTGAGCGAACGATGGCTTAGCGAACGCAACGAGCGCAGAAACAGATTTTGGGTTCATTAAGCCTCTGTGTTCGCCAACCCATCGTTCGCTCTCTATTTGTGCTGAGGGGCGCACAAACGGCTGCGTTCACTATTTAACCCAGAAACGTACCCCTGGTTCTTAATAGCATTGTCCAGTCTTTATGCTCCCTATCAAACTGATGGTTGTTTGAGAAATGAAAAGCTACTCACTGCATCAGTTAGGGTTAAAAAATATATTCAGCTGAAACACATTAATCACTGTTTTAATTATCCACTGGAAGGATCTGAACTCTTTGCTTAGATAAATCCACATGAGGACTTACAAGGTGAATTATGCTGCCTTCTAGGTTTGCACCCTAGGTGGTACAAATAAAAAACAACTATCCAGATAAATCGCGCCATCCTGATAGAGTGAATTTGATTGTAGTTGGATGAGAAGTATACACACATACCATTCTGACACCCTGTTGGTTTGTACACAATCCATCGCACCTGACTTTTTGCTTATAGGCAACTAGTCATCATATCTTTGTGCATTCTTTCTCCGATGGCACAAAGGGCCTTTTTTTATGTAATATCGTTATTTTTAATTAGTCATATAGTTATATCGAGAGTCAGGGTTTTGAAACTCTCAGAGCGGTAGGTTAAGTTATTTTGTATTTTTTAATCCTTTTTTTTTAAACTTTTTTTTCCCCTTGTGTATTGTTTATTTCTGGGGAAGTATTCACATTAGCCTTTTTTGGCTTCTATCCTCTCCTGCACAGTGATGTTACTTGTTTGAATGTTGTTGTTGTTTTCTTTTATTTTTCTCTTACTGTTTTATGATGTGCAAATAAATGAATAAAATAAATAAAAAATCTTCCGCTCCATGAAATGAAACACGTTAATTAGGGATGGGAACTGAGAACCGGTTCTGTTTGAGAACCGGATCCCAGTAGCTTGATTCCTTGGAATCGTTTGCCTGCCTGCTTAATGATTCTGCTTATCGGTTCCACCTTTGTTGCGCATGCGTGATGATGTCACGCATACGCTGCATTGTTTTGGTCAGAATGTAGCCAACATGGTGTTGAGGCAGAAACGGTCTAAAAAGACCACACGAGGTCCACTTGTAACACTTGCAAAGCTTCCATTTCTTCAAAAGAGTGGAATCCCTTCGATACGTTCAAACATTTGTCCACAGCATGTGATTCATTTACAGGACTGTCACGTATCTGATACTCTACTTAGCGGTGCTTGTGAATGTAGCAGCAGAGTGAACACCAGGCCATCATCTGGGCCCCATTTTGGTTCCGGTGCGGGCAACAAACATCGTACCCCCTCAAATACAAGTTTCTGAAGGTAGGGGAAAGGAAATGAGGTGCACAACAACTGGAGACGGGCAGAGTCAAACTGGTTACACGTAGTGGAAATGCAGCAATAGAGGAATTAGTGAAGCATCTTTAGTTTCACTTTCACTGTACCCCCCCGGCATCATCTGTTATTATTATTTGTACAGGGTGGGGAAGCAAAATTTACAATATTTTGAGGCATGGATTGAAAGACAGTGTATGACCAGTGAGTTTATTGAAAGTCATGAGAATTTGCCACAAGAAAATTGACATAATAGAAAATGTTTTTATTCTATGTGTCCTCCTTCTTTCTCAATAACTGCCTTCACACGCTTCCTGAAACTTGCGCAAGTGTTCCTCAAATATTGGGGTGACAACTTCTCCCATTCTTCTTTAATAGTATCTTCCAGACTTTCTCGTAATAGTTTTGCTCATAGTCATTCTCTTCTTTCCATTATAAACAGTCTTTATGGACACTCCAACTATTTTTGAAATCTCCTTTGGTGTGACGAGTGCATTCAGCAAATCACACACTCTTTGACGTTTGCTTTCCTGATTACTCATATGGGCAAAAGTTTCTGAAAAGGTATGGATAATAGTGTTAGGTATGATTATGACATCAATATATGTTTGGTTTCAAAACAATTGACATAGTGCCTGCTGAGAAAAAACGACTAAATGTTCATTGTAAATTTTGCTTCCCCACCCTGTACATACTATATATGGTATATTTTCTGTGCAGAGATGGAAATATAAAAGACAGTTTATGCAAACACACCTGTTTGTACTCTTTTATTCCTTCACCCAATGAGAATGGATGAAGAATCGGATCGATAAGCAAAATCGATAATGGAATCGGAATTTTTAAATCCTTATCAATTCCCATCCCTAACGTTAATGCTCAGTAGTACCCATATATGGTTCTTTAATACATTTGCATTGGACTAAAATGCGTTCATTTTCAAACAGTCTAGTGCATCCCACATTTTTCATCATTAATATTTTACTATAACATTATGGTCATTATGGCCTTTAGAAAACTGTTTTTTGGGGCGGTGGGGTAGTGCACTATAGGCCCCTGTGGCGCTGTCTAAGCTTTTGTCCTAATGGCATTTTTTCCCCTTACATTTTGTAGTTTTGAAATCATTACTTTTAGACTTTTACTTAAAAAGCCTGAGTTGATACTTTAACTTAACTACAGAAGTCTTTTTAAAATATCTCTACTTCTACCTGAGCCATAAATGTGAATACTTTTGACACCTCTGCTTGTAAAAGGAGGCTTTCTCCTTTGAGTGTCTGAGCATCTGTAGTAGTTTGTGGCTGTGTTTTCTGTTCTAGATGTGCACAGAGATACTGTGTAAAATGAAGGTCATGTGGACAAAAGGGTGAAAAGTATCCATATCATGTAGACAGGGAGAGAGTTGAGATTTAGAAACTCTCAGAGTGGCAGGTTAACCTGCACTGAGACTGAAGTGTTTTATCTGGACTGCACAGGACTCTGAGGTCTGTCATATATAATGTGGCTTTATCATTAAGGGCCCTGTACGTCAGGACAGGGGTTATAAATTCTGTTCTAGATTTTACAGCCAGAAAAGTGAGGTAGTATTTTGTTTCTGCACTAATTATAACATACGTACTGTAATTTTAACATCTTTTTTTTTTTTTTTTTTTAATAGTTTGATCCCCATTAACTGCTGCACACCACAGCAGCAGCTCTTTGTGGGGTCATTAACATAAAAACAAAGCATCACAATTTCCCACAACTTACTCAACATACAAGATGTACATACACTCAACACAACATGAAAACCAAAATTCAACAAGCACACAATGCAAAACAATTATAGTAACAATAACAACAACAACAACAATAATAATAATAATAATAATAATAATAATAATAACAGAAAAAAAGAATAAGTAAATAAACCCCCCAAAAAAACCAAACAAAACAAAAAACAGCTCCACAATAAACAAAAGAAAAACAAACCATGTAGATCATGTCACTGTAGGATGTGCAATAGCTCAGTTATTCTTGCGTAAATATGAAAATTCTCAACCTTTTAGAAAAACTAACTGCTTGAATTTCTGAAATTAAAAATTGTAGCAGTGTATTCCATGCCACCATTGCTCTATATTGCACACTTCCCTGTATTTGATTCGTCCTACAGGCAGAGAACAGGAAACGTCTGTCCCTTGACTGACGCGTGGAATATTGATGGACATCACCAAATCATATGCCATAAGAAAGAGTATCATTTAGTTATCGACAGAGCACATGAGGACGTCTGTCTCTTGCTTCTCCTCCCAGTGATGTGAAATACTAATGTGTGGATGAATTTACTGAATAGTTCCACTATGAAAACTACAGTTATGGAAAAAATGATTAGACCATCCTTTTTTTCTTCAATTTCTTGTTCATTTTAGTTCCTGGTTCAACTAAAGGTACATTTGTTTGGACAAATATTATGATAACAACAAAAACAGCTCAGAGGAGTTTAATTTCAGAGCTGATATCTATCCATTTTCCATGTTTTCTTGATAATAACCAACATCACTTCAGTTCTTACATCAATATCTGTGGCATTGTACTGCCAAAAACAGTGCTTTTAGACATTCCATGTTTTCATTTCTGTGTGTTTTAGTCACATGACACACACAGGAGTTAATACTTGATTGCATAACCATTGTTTCTGATGACTTTTGATGGTGTAAGAATTTTTTCCGTGACTGTATATTGATGGAAGTTGATGCTTCTAACAGGTTGCTCATGAAACCAATACATTAGTTTATTTCAAAATGCACAAATTAAAACAGAAGCAGTCATGAAAAATGGCAATGACTGAAGAATGTACCCATGACATTTACTTTCCATCTAATTTCATGCTGTTGTGTTTACAAACAAAAAAGCACAAAAACACTCAGTTGTAGTTCATTGTCAATGTAGCCTACACGCTCGTATTTGACTCACACCCTGCTCTGAATGATATAGTTCCGTAACACCAAACATCCTGTTGCTATAAACCAGAGCTTGCAAAATTAAATCACGACAAACCCCTTAAATCATCCATGTAACGTTGTGTGTTAGTGTGTGTCTGCCTGCTGTTTCTATGGGTATGATAACGCCGGGTGAGAGCTGGGAGTAAATCTTTGTAGAAGTTCTTGGTTCACCTTCCTGGCACTAACTGCACACCTGCTGAGCATAGATTAGACCTGAATTATCTCCGGAGCTGGCCTCTGCTGCTGCCTCTCTTCCCTTAATCTTAGCTTTCATCTGAGACTTGTTATTGCTGTTTTCCTCCCACTGAAGGTGCTTCTTCAGGACTCAGTGTCTCTCAGAAGACTAGAGGATGTGGATAGCACGTAAAGCTATAAGAATTTTTGTAATACAGCTCTAGCATCTGCACTACAGGAAACTGAAGGGTTTGCACATTAAGCAGCTTTAATAGAATAGTTGTCGGAGATATGGGCCTAATTCTCTCCATCCTCCATGTCTGCCTTTGTACTGGACTCTGAGCAGTGCTGGAAGTTGTGTTTTATTTGTTCTCTTCTCTGTGGTGAATCTGTATGCTAGGTGGTGAAATGTCTCCGAGATGCAACAATCAGGGTTTTGCAGAAGTAGAATAAGTATCTTAAAATGGAATATCACTGATGATGCTAGATACAGGCATCTCTCTACAAACACCATTAACAAGTGGTGCCAGGCACAACAAACCCCACCCCTCGTACATATTGTAGCTTATTTTAGCATCGATCCAGCTGATGTCATCATGTCTATTCGTGTGCTGATGTCAGCATATCAATTACCTCTATATATGCGCCAAGTGTAAAGTAAACTGACACAAGATGTATGGTTTTTATAGACATTTGAAATTTCACCCATTCTAAGAAAATAGGAGAAAAAAAGATAAAAAAAAAAAAAAAATCATTAAAAATTTATCTTTGAGCTACATCTCCCAAAATGTAACTACATCTATTCTGGGTCACTGGCAATCTATAAATCCAATTTGGTATGAATTCAACCAATAGTTTTACTGCTGCAGACATATGAAATTTCGTCCATTATAAGTAAATAAGAAAAAAAAAAAAAAAGATTGTAAAAAATCATTAAAAAATTTTAATTTTGACCTACTTTTTCCAAAATGTAATCAGATCTATTCTGGGTCTCTAGCAACCTATAAACCAAATTTGATATGAACTGAGTATCAGCCAATAGTTTTGCTGCTAGAGTGACAGTAACAAACACAGAAACAAACAAACCGAACCAAAAACCATACCTCTTGCCTCCCCTTCGGGGGGGCGGGCTAATTTTTCTTTTGCTTGATTTAGATGTAATATTTTAGGCCTAATAGAAGGTTTTACTTGACAGGTGTGATTGACAGGTGGTTCACCTGGGCTTTGGGAATTTCTGTTTCTTGGTAAATTTCTGTTTATTAACAGGTAAACTACACAAATGTCACAGAGATGATGTCATAGTATCTGTCTCTTTCCACAAGCTGTACATCAGGGTGCCTTAAAACCAAAAGCCCTGGTTCAACAGTACCATCTTCAAACTGTTGAAAACCAAGAATGCAGCAGAGATCCAGATCAGACCTGAGGAGAGGGATTACTGCTGCCAAAAATAAATATAAAATGCAAATTGAACAGCATTTTATGAATAACAACAGATGCAGCATTCGGAAGGGGATCAGGACAATTACCAACTACAGACACATCTTCTCTTGCTTCAACACCACCACCACCACCAGCAGTGGAAGAGGGACACCTCCACCTCCAGATCAACACCCCCCATACCAAGGCATCTGGTCCGGTTGGGGTCCCAGGATGCGCCCTGAAGGCATGTGCGCATCAACTCACAGCCGTCTTCACTGACATTTTCAACCGGCCACTGAGGGAGGCTACAGTCCCCACCTGCCTGAAGGCCACCACTATCATCCCTGTCCTGAAGCGCTCAACAGTCATGTGCTTGGAATGATTATCGCCCTGTGGCGCTAACGCCAATAATCATGAAGTGTTTTGAAAAACTGGTGTTGAAACACATCAAGGCCTCCATCCCTGCTGACCTGGACCAGTACCAGTTTGCCTATAGGACCAGTAGGCGCACTGAGAATGTCATCTCACTCCTGTTCCACACTACCCTCACCCACCTGGACAACCCCAATACCTACGCAAGGATGCCATTTGGTGATTTCAGCTCTGCTTTTAAAACCATCAACCTGGAGCTGGTCAACAAGCTGCTCTCACTGGGCCTGGACTACAACCTCTGTAGATGGATTAAAGACCTCTCCAACAGATTGCAGCATGTGAGAATTGGGGACCATGTCTCCTTGGATATCATCCTCAACACCAGCGCCCCCGAAGGCTGTGTCCACTATACACACAACTACACCTCCATCCACAGCACAAACCACATATTCAAATTGGCAGATGACACAGCCGTGGTGGGGCTGATATCCAACAACAACGAGGCAGCCTACAGAGAAGAGGTCCAGGCCCTCACATCCTGGTGTCAGGACAACGACTTACTCCCCAACACTAAAAAAAACAAAACAAAAGAGCTCATCATTGACTTGAGGAAATACCAGGTCTCAACCCACGGCAGTCTTGTGATCAGTGGAGAAGAGGTGGGACAGGTGGGGAGTTTCAAGTACCTTGGTGTTCATCTCTCAGTGGACTTGACATGGGAAGTGAACACCAGGGAGGTGGTGAAAAAAGCCCAGCAGAGACTCTTTTTTTCCTCAGAACTCTCAGGAAAACCAGGCTCCCACAGAAACTCCTCAACAACTTCTACCAGTGCACCATAGAAATTGTTCTGAGCTATGGCTGCACTGTGTGGTTCTGCAGCTGCACCACGGAGGAGAGGAAAAATCTGCAGTGGATCACAAAGGATCATCGGTGTCCCACTTCCATCCCTTGAAAACATATACACTACCCAGATGAGAAACAAAGCCCAGAAGATCAGGTTGAAGTGTACACACTCTGAACAGCATCTTTTTGACTCCCTCTCTTCCCTCCGGCAGGCTCAGGGTCATAAGGTCAAGGACAGAAAGACTGAAAAACAGCTTCTTCCCCAAGGCTGTGACTGCACTCCGCACATTCACACCCTCAGCTGGTGTTCTGTTTTTTTCTGGGCACATTTATGTATTTTTTTGTATACTCCTATTTTAAGTTCACTTATTTTTATACTTTAAGTCTATTTCGTTTGTATTTATACTTTTATCTGCCATGACAGGGATTGCTATCAGATAAAACTTTATTATATAATCACATGCAAAGACAATAAACACAGTAAGCATCGTAAGAGTCATCATCACAAAGCAGCAGATTTCCATTACATGATTTTTTTTTTTTTTTACAGTGTTACATGTGAATGTAATGTCCAAAAATGTCATAGTGAAGATGACTTGCCTCATTAATCATATGACTCTTCTGTCCTACATGCATTGTTACAGAACGGGTATAAACCAAAATGACACTTTGCTAATTCTGATGGGAGATTAGTTTTGTCACAGTTTTGCTGGTAAATTTATAAAATGTCCAAAGAAAAAAAAAAGTAGCCAGGACCTCATTAATTATGAAGGCTCAAGTGTCACGATGAAGAACTTCATTCATTCATTAAAAGATGATGACACTTGCGTAGCTGTGGTAATTCACAGTGAAATTAAAGTTTGCTGGCACAAGCCATATGGAGCCTGTAACTGAAAACCTGCAGTGTTTAATTAAACGTGAGGATCACGTGTATTTTGAACAGACTTGATGACAGTTTCTTCTTAACAGTGCACAGTATACACCCACATACTTGATTCATTTTCATAAACAACTCCATGTTTGAATCAAACTCTGTATTTTTATAATGATTATTTTTTAAATATTTTTTTTTAAATATCTGCTGCTTTGTGTCTATATTAGCCTGTATCATATAAAATTCTATCTATCTATCTATCTATCTATCTATCTATCTATCTATCTATCTATCTTTCTATCTTTCTATCTATCTATCTATCTATCTATCTATCTATCTATCTATCTATCTATCTATCTATCTATCTATCCATCCATCCATCCATCCATCCATCCATCCATCCATCCATCCAGTTCAAGATGTGTTTTTTAATACGTCTCCCATCTGTCACAGATGAGGTGAAAGTGTTGTGTTGAGTGCTAAAGTGTTGTTTCGGTGTTGGTTATGTGTTGTGTACCAAATGACACAAGAAATGCAGCTCACCAGGTGTTTCATACCAAACTAGATGTTTTTACACTATGTTACAACAAACTTTGACATTCATGGTTCATACAATTATCTTTAAAATCATGTGTAAATGGTGACACTGGTCAAACAGGGTCAAAAAGTTATGTCCCTTGGGCACTAGCACCTCTCTGTATGGTTTATGATTGTCTCTGAATGTTTGTAGATCAGGTCCTTTTATCCAGACCCCTTCATGAACAGCACTGTGACATAATGGTTAGCACTTCTGGGTTCGATACTTACTCGAACCGGAGCCTTTCTGCGTTGAGTTTATCTATTCTCTCTGTGCTGAGTGGGTTTCGTGTGGGTGCTCTGGTGTCCCCCACTATTAAAAACAGGGATATGTATGTTTTTTTCATATTGGGTCATCAGATTCGTGCCTTTCCTGGATACGCTCACACTTTTCCCGCAGATGTTGCGTTCACAAGCATGTACCATGGCCCGTGTCCGAGTATGAGTGGGTGTTACAGGGCCGAAACAGTAGGTGGTGGTATGGAAGGAATTCTGTAGGTATCCAACAAACGCGGAAGTGACAAACCCTTATGCCATTAACCGAGCGACTGTTCTGTTCATTTAGTCTACAATGGCAGCAAGACAGGCAATACTTGTCTGTCTGTTAGCCTGTTTGAGGCAAAGTGAAGAAGAGCGATCTTCATTGTCCCTGATCTATCACTGAGTGGTTCGGTCGGTAAGGAGAGCCCGTGCTGCATGGATCCAAGGTTTTTTCAGGGGACAACCGGAGCGCCGTCTGTGGTCTTGTGGTGATTAAGCCACTTCCGTTGTAGGAGCGGTGATTAGGTCACGTCCGTTCTCGGGCACGGATCACTTTCACACTGCAACATATCCTACTGGAGTCCACACAGTCCGCACCCAGGACAAAAAAAAAAAAAAAAAGTATAAAATTAAGCGGACTTTGGGGTCCAATGTACTCGGATACAGACTTGGGTATGCAGTGTGAAAACACCCATAAGTTCACTCTCCTGCTGGTACCCCTGACCATCACCAAGAGGTGTTGGTCCTTGAGTGCCTTCAGTGGTGTGTGCAATGTGCTACCTGCTAATGCTAATGCTAGGTACTGTGGTTAACCCTATTTACTGTGGTTAATTCACTTTATTATTACCTAGGGGGGAAATAAACTGAGGTAACCTTCTGTGGTTGAATTCTAATCCAATTGCCATACCTCTGTTTATGGTAAATGGTAAATGGACTGTACTTATATAGCGCATTTTCTACACTTCATGGTGCCCAAAGTGCTTTACAAAGCCTCACATCCCCCCATTCATGCACACATTCATACTCCAGTGGGTGGTTGCTGCCATGCAAGGCACTGCCAGGCCCTACTGGGAGCAATGTGGGGTTTGGTGTCTTGCCCATGTGGACAATTGGAGCCAGGATTTGAACTGCAAACCCTTTGGTCATTGGACGACCCCATCTACCAACTGAGCCACAGTCATGTACCGTATATATACAGTATTTCTATATATTCCTTTCTGAACTGCACCAAGTCTATTTCATGTCTGTCCATTCTGCAAGATTGATCCATCCTGTGTTGCTCCTCCTTAAATTTATTTTAAGCAAACAGTAAATACACAGGTGCTGTGAGCTTTGGGTTAAAGCTTTGGGTTAATTACCCTTCTGTTCACTGAATCTGCTTCCTCATTACCTTCAAAAACCATGTGATGTCACAGTGTATTAGAGTTTCCAGTCTGCTAGTGTAACTGCGTATTAAGCATGGTAATAAAACCATGTATCAGGGTTTATACTGGCTGACCAAGCACATCTGCTCAGTCTCCGTTGAACAAAACAACAAACATTGAACAATTAAAGAGAGCACATGGGACAGAAATAATGTGTTTGGGTTCATGGAGAAGCTTTCACCTTGTTTAACCCTGTTCAGACAATTGTAAACCCATACTGAAAACACATTTGATACTTGACATTCATTTGCACTCTAAATCTGGATGATGTCATTTGATCTGAGTCCTTTTGTTACCATTATTTAATTCTTTTATTGTGGACCATTACGTGCACATTTAGGTATTTTAACAGGATCTTACATAGGAGGTCATGTCATTGTCATGTATAAACTAGAAGCACTCGGAGAGCGCAGACCTCCGCCAAGGCTGATCAGTGCCCCCCCCCCGATCACCACCAAAATTTAATCATTTCTTCCTTATCCCATTTCCAACAAACCCTGAAAATTTCATCCAAATCTGTCCATAACTTTTTGAGTTATGTTGCACACTAACGGACAGACAAACAAACAAACAAACAAACAAACCCTGGCAAAAACATAACCTCCTTGGCGGAGGTAAACATACAGTGATTACATTGTGTGTTAGGTTTAACAGTAAAGGAATATAGAGTGTTGTTTTTGCGTGGCCAAAGTTGTTGATGCACTGGTATTATATGTGTTTCTACTTCGCAACCTTGACTCAAGATATTGCTGTAATGTTTTGTTGATGCCATATGATGTTGTTTTTATGGCTTTAATTTGCTGGAGTCTGGTTTCAGCTCTATACCCATCACTAAGGCAATAGATCCAAAAATAAATACCATGATTTCAGCTTCTTTTGGCACAGTGCCACAGCTGAGCTCAACTAATAGCAGGTAATTGTACCCAAAGGAAGACTGGAGTCAAAGCAGGTGTTGCTTAAAGCTGGTTCAAAGTTCAGGCCTCTGGTCGACAAACAGCAGGCAGGAGAAAATCAAGCAAGCAAACAGGACAATGAAACAGCAAAAAGGGATTTAAGAAAGGGATTAGAACAGAAACACAGATGGTTGCCCTGCCAAAACAATAAAAGAACATTGATTACATGGTAGAAAGAAGGAGGGAGATGTTGACCACATACACCAGGGCTGATGAGTAACAGCAGCTGAGCAGAGAGGACAGGTGAAGAATAACAGAAGTATGTGGAGAAAGATGAAGAACTGGGGGATTAGGAAACAGGTCACAAACTCACAAGAGGATGATGGAGATCTTCTTTATTTTTTAACGGTGGCTGCAAACATTAATTGTGCATTTCCACCACCCTCCGGATATGAATTATCTCTCATGGCTTACAGGCTATAATAATACACATTAAAATGTAAAAAAAAAAAAAAAAAGTATTTACCAGAACAGAAACAGAAACTTAATGACTTTATCTCCTGATGATTTGTTTAAAATATCTTTTGAGTTGAAAGTTTCTCCAATGTCCTCTATTTTTCTCATCATGTTATTTCACACTCTTCTATATTTTGTGCATTTTGTTCATAATTACATGCTTTACAGCAGTGGTTCCCAACCTTTTTTTGGTTCGTGACCCCATTTTAACATCACGCATTTCTGGCAACCCCAGAATGGAGACTTTTTTTTTTTTTTCCGCTAAAAATAATTTGTATTTGATCATGTAATAGTTTGCTATACTATGTTGCAAATAAACATTAATTTTAGATGACATTTAGTCTATATAATGTATATTATTATGGACGGATGCAGAAAAACCAGGTGTAGATTACTGAGCAACGTGGGAATTTTATTTTCCTTGGTCAGGATATGTACAGTCAGTGCAGCTTGGATTTACAAGGCTGACAATTAATACTGAAAAAACTCAAACTATGAATTATGAAAGAGCAGCAGCATCTGAAACTGACCACAATGAACATTTGACAGATAAACAGTACCACAGTGCTTCAGTTTCAGCTTTACACTTTGTCATGCCTTTTATGAATTGGGATTGTCTCTCTCAACTCACCATGTATTTTTTATTACTAGAAATTCCAGGTGTCCCCACGCCTGCTCACTGCTCTATAGTTTCTGGAACATCACATCTTTTACAGTTTCCTGTTTCATGCTTTCCTATTAAAAAATAAAGTCTCATTTAGTCCCAAATGTCCTAATCTGAGTGGATGATGGAGGTGATCTTCATTCCATGCAGTCCTGTTACACTACTATAGAAAGGTGTCCCAGTTTGCTTCTCTGCTGTCTCCTCTCTGACCCTGTCACCTCATCAGCATCATTGGTTTCACCTGGGACCCCCCTGCGCCTGTCCTCTCCCTCACCATTCCACACCTAATCAGCCAAACCCGTTCCACCTGAGCCTAATCAGTAGGCCAGTATTTATGCAGCAGATTCATCCACCCAGTGCCAGACCGTCCTCATGTCCTGACAAATGGTCCTGCATTCATCCTAAATTGTCTTTCCTGTTTCTGACCCCACCTGATTTTGACCACCTCTCTTCGCCTCAGCCCTGGTAACCTGACTTGTTTCTTTTTTCTGTCTGTGACCTAAAGTTCAGTGATTCTGGATTTTCCTGGTTTTGACCTGACCACGTCTCTTTGCCTCAGCCCTGGTAACCTGACCTTCTTACTGTCTGTGACCCCAATTCTGGATTGTTGGACTTCCTGAGCCTTATGCCTGCGACCACGTGGCATTTCACCAATCAGACACAGCTGTTCCAAGGTGAGCCCCTGACTCAGTGCTTCCATTTGGCCTAGTGATCACATCTGAGGTCCGGGTTCAAGTCTGGGCTGCACACTTCAGTTACATCATTCCATAACTCTGCCACTGTTCAAGACTGTCAGTCTACATTTGAGCTTTTGTCTGCCCACATATTTAGACCTCTTCTTAAATAAATGTACCTCTAATCTACAAGCAGCTGTAATGTGTTTAGGTCCTAGCCACACTTGTGTTACAGAAACTGATATTTCCCCACCTCTGTTTTGAATAATGTCGTGCACACCAGGGCCCTGTTCCAGGAAAGTGGGTTATGTGAAAACTCAAAGTATGTTAACCCTGAGATGAGCAAAATTCGGGGTTTTCTGTTCGAGAAGGGGAGGCAAGTCAAACTCTGAGTCTGTCAGCATGGTAATGTCCTCCATGAACATAACCTCACTGGCAGGTTTTCTATAAGAAACCCTGAGTTTCATCTGTCTCCTCCCAAGTGAAACGTACTGGAAGACATGGGTTGTCCATATGAATGCAATCCTATACATTTTGAAGCGCAATGAACACAAAATGTGTTAGGCCGGGAGAGGATTTTCAGATCTCGGTTAGATGCATTTTCATATCCTGATGAATATCTCATCGAACGGTACCGATTTTCGTTGCAGTCGCTTCAGTGCCTTAATAATATTCTTGGCCCATCCATATAACTTATTACACATCGAGAACATGCACTGACATCACAGACAGTTTTGTGCATTGTGCTGCTTTTTTTTTTTTTTTTTTTTCCTAATGGAAGATTTCTCTCCAATATCCACAATATTGGAGACGCAGAACATTTTAGCAAGTCAGCGGTGTGTTGTATTACAAAGCAAGTCACCCTGGCACTGGAAAAACACGTCGCCCATGATGGTGGTGTTCCCCAGGCACAAACTTCTGAGGAACATCAGAGGAATTCCACAGGACTGCAGGTGAGTGAGAAATAATTTTAGAAAACTATTAAATTCTAAATTATAGGCATTTAAAATGTTATATATAATATTGAGGCCTTCTGCTATAAACTCAAACTGAGATCAGTGATAAGTTTCATTTTGCAGGTCTACCAAATGTCATTGGGTGTGTGGACAGAACACATTCCTGTCACTGCTCCAGCCAAAAATGACAGGTCCTTCTGCAGCATTAACGTCCAAGTATCTTCATTACTATAGTGAAAATGACTGTATGCATTGCAATATGCAGCAGCTAATAATGCCATTCTCTGCACTATCAAGCTCATTTGTGATGCTGCACACATCTTCACCAATGTAGAAGTCAAGTGGCCTGGCTCTGTACAAGACTTGCGCATTTATCGGGGGTGTAGCCTAAGCAACAGATCAGTGCGTGGTAAGTAAACGTTTTGTGCAATTATCCTTTTTGTGTCCCTGATATAAACACACTCAAACATATCCGCTTTACTTACAGGAGCGACTGATGGGTACCTACTGGGAGACAGTCCATGTTGGGCCCCCAACAGTGTTTGTGGCCCACTGCAGGACTAGAGCCCAGGTTGAGATGACCATAGGCCAGGGATTAAAGTTCTCCGTCACCACGACGGATTTCCGTCAAATGGAAAAATTGAGGGGGGAAAAAGTCATATTGAAGTAACTTCCCCACGTGTTTCGCGGAGTCCAGTCGGCACTGCGATCCTGTCCTGGGTCTGCTGTCCTAGGTCTGCTGTCCTGGGTCTGCAGGTGTTTAACACAGGCACAGGGGGCTGATAGGTTTAACAGTGATGATAATAAGATGACTTCTTTATTTTTATCTCGGGAGGAGAGATTGATGACTATTTCTCTTTGGAAGGAAACGCTGCTCATTCTGTGCCTCAGAAACACATGGACAAGTTCAGCTTTACCGAAGTTCAGCCTCCAGACGCTAACTTTAGTTTAGTGCTAACAAGTAGCTTTCATTATGAAAGAACCACAGCGAAAAGGGAAGAAGACAGAACTGATCTACATGTACTTTCATGTTCGGGTTCATAGCTTATCTCCTCTTGCCGGTATATGACTAGTGTGTGTGTTTGTGTGTATGTCCCCTTCCCGTGCGTGCGGCTGTGCGCGCCGTGGCCTTACGCGGTTACGCGCCCGACTGCATAAGTGCTTTATTTTGACCCGTTTAGCATCTTATTTCTATCTGTGTGGTACAGTACGAAGATAAAATTGAATGAATGAGTAACACCCTTGGTATTTGCAAAGCCACTGTATTTTAAATACCCTCAGAGAGTATCTGGAACGGAATATAATTTCTGTTTCAGTTTTTCACTCATTTTTTTGCAGTGCGGTTTTCTTCTAGTTATTATTTTCACTTGCTTCAAAGGTTTTCATACCCTTTAAAATTTACCAGAGAGCACCAAAATTGACCTGAAGCTTTAAAAATTTTCTGGGGGAGGACCCCCAGACCCCCCACCAATACCACTCATGACATTTTTTCTACCCATGTTACTGATCTTCTACACCTGTACACTCTCCCATTCATTGGGTTTTACAGTATTGCCAAATTTGACAATATAAACTTGTACGCTATAGTAGTATTGTATTGCATCATTTTTAATAGTGGCCAATGATTTTGACCAGAAGAAAATTTTCAGTCAGATGAGAAATTTTAATCCCTGCCATAGGCATGCTCAAATCCTGGTTCCAGTGCCTGCGAAAGCTCAGGGTGACCCCAGAGAGGGCAGGTGACATAATTGTGGCATGTGTTCTCCATAACATTGCTGCTATTGGAGGAGAGCAAGACCCCGATGATGACCATCCAACCCAGAGAAAACACCTATGTAAAGATGCTTTTATGTCAAATATCTGAGTATAGTTTTAATTTATTACAATATTGATTTTATATACCTAATATTTGGAACCAATATTCGCTTTTAAAGTCTTTGAAAAGGTTTGTTGAACATCTTTATTTGTGCAATAAATTGGATACATTTTTCAAATTGGATTTTATATTTTGTTATAGATGAAAGTGAAAAAATAATAGACAGGGATAGATGAAGTTGTGCTGGGAAAAAGATACCAAACATGTTTATAGTAAACATTTCTTTATATAGAAAATAAAGGCAAAATCAAACAGCCAAAATAGGGTCAGACCCTCAAGGATTAATGGATCTTCTTTTATTTTATTGTTTTTTTTTTTTTTGTTGTTGTTGTCCCCCCCGTCTTTCTGCCCAGTTTACTCAGTGCTTGTTCTAGTTGTTACCATTATAATTATCACCATGGTTGTTGTTGGTACTGTTTTCTTGTTGAGGGTTTTCACCCCCTCCTCTTCCTTTCCCCCCTTCACTCTTTCCTTTTCTTCTCCCCCTGTTCCTCCATGTCACGTCCTGCATCGAAATGTGGTTCAGCAAAACTCATAATAAAGACAGAACATCAAGGGGAGCCTCAAATACTTTATGAAGTTTCCCTTGGCAAAGCAAATTTGTTCAGCACCAAGAGGCAGCCAGACTACCATTCTGCTGTTATGATTCTGGACAAGTTGAAAAAAATTCAATTTACAGGATTTTTTTTTTTTTTTTCATGGAAACAGTTCTTCAAAATGTCCCCTTTGGCCTGACTTCAGAAATACTAAACTGAAATTTTCATGTGGATTAAAGGTAACACATGTATGTACACAGTGAGAATCTTCTCACCACTCTCACTTAGACTATGATGGCGCTGAAGGTAAAAGTGGCCCATGGTTTAGCTTTCATGAGGCCCACAATTGCTAGCGGTGCCCCAGAATAAAGGTAAATAAATAGTTATACATTGTGTTATAGTAATGTGATTTACATGCAAGCTTCTTCCTGGCTAAGAAAATGGACTTTAAGCAACTCTGGATCATGAATTCACCACTGTAGTTCACAAGATTCTTTAGCGCCGTAGTCTCTAAATCAAAGGATAAAATACATACGCTGCTTTTACTGCAAAGACAGCTTAGTAAACAGCCCACTTAGATCTCCAGCTTCTTATCCTATCGAACTGCTACACAAGATCAACTGCTCAAATTCCTTTTCTGCCTTTTCTTTCTGTGCATCATGCACATGGAATTAACTGCAAAACATTTTCACTTGAAACACAGTGAAATGCTTTTAAAGATACCTAACATACTGTTATGGAAAACAGTGCTGCTTTACATAAACCCCTGTAGATGTTGTGAGTTATGGATGTCACTGACATGGTCCATTGGCCTCTGTCTTTTCTTCACCTCTTGTTTATTCTTCTTTTACTGTGTTTTTTTTTATGTTGCTTATAGTGTACTTTATGTGTGAAATTCTTTTCAATGTGAAACTGTTGCTGCCATTCTGACTAGGACTCCGTGGATAAATAAAGCATATATTAAGAAATCATTGAACAAAATGTATCTTGTGTCATTTTAATAGACTGCATTTCTCATTAAAATAAATCGTCACTTTGTTGAATTGCTGAATTCCTGGTTTAATAATCTTACTGTACTTTTCTCACATACTTTGGAGATCGGAGGCAGTATACTATTAAACATTTTTGCAAAAACTTGCATCACACCTAATACCATTGTAAGATGTGGACACACAGTGTAAGACTCAGTGTGTCCACATTGACAGTTTCATCTGTCTGACAGGTGACTGTCAACTGTGATCAACCCAAATAAACACTGGCTGTCACTATCAAAGCAGAAGTACTCGACTGATCCATAAATCAGATGGTAGATTTACTGGCACTTAATACTGAAGCTTCCTCTAAAAATCCAGCTTGAAATTGTAGTTGGGAACAACTTCAAGTAGCCTGTGCTTGTTTTTTTGGCACCATAGCTATACTTATTTCATATTGTATTATTATATCATTACTAGGGCTGTAAAAGTAACGCATTAATGGAGATTAATCCATCATCATGATTAATCTGATTAAAAAATTTTGACGCCGTTAACCCATCTGCAGTGCAGAATGACTGAATGTCTCTGCAAACACATTTGGGGCAGTTTGTCCAAGTAGAGTTAGTGTCGCGCATGAACAAATGGGCAGTTGATCCGGTAGTGACAGGCAGCAGAACCAAGACACTAAACAGCACATTGGCCCTCTGGATGGAAATATGAGGACAAAAAAAAAAGATGGAACAGTTGTTTCAAGTTTTGTTGAAGGTGTTTAATAAACACGTAAAGTGCATATATATTCCCCTCTGTGTTGAGGCTGTTTGCTCATTGCAAAGTGAAACGTGATTAATCAAAATTAATCCACAGCAACACTGTTATTAATCTGATTAAAAATTTGAATCGTTTGACAGCACTAATTATGTTTATAGAGAAAGTCAGTGAATCCTCTTCAGATCAGTTCAGGCATCTTCTTGTTTATATGGTTTAACTGTCTTTGCATATAAGACTCAGTAGACTCATTCTGTGATATTTTCCCATTAGCTGCTGACTGTCTTCGGTACTTTATGATAAACATTATATTATTGCCCTGTCTGCTGCTATTGACAAATCTGTTGCTGTTTGGTTTCATTATGCACCTCCTTACTTCATAACCGTCACTGTATTGCACTTCTGCAGCTACTGTAAACAGACTGACATGTACACTTTTATTTTCCCTATTCTTTTTCTATTCCATTGTTTTTGGTTCGGTTTGTTTGTTTGTTAACACTCCAGCAGCAAAATTATTGGTTGAATTCATACCAAACTGGGTTTATAGATTGCCAGTGACTCAGAATAGATGAGGTTACATTTTGGGAAAAGTGGGTCAAAGTTAAAATTGTTTATGAATTCTAAAAATCTTTTTTTCCCCCCATTTACATATAATGGGTGAAATTTCAAATGTCTGTGGCAGCAAAACTATTAGTTGAATTCATAACAAATTGGGTGTATAGACTGTTTATAGATTCTGAAATTTCAAATGTCTAAAAAAACATCAGTTTTGTTTAAATTTACTTCAAACATGACACATACAGAGAGGCAACTGATATGCAGACATGAGCACACACATAGACATGATGACATCAGCTGGACTGATGCCAAAACAAGCTACAATATGTGCGAGGGGCGGGGTTTGTTGTGCCTGACACCACTTGTTACCTTTTTTAAAAGAAAAAAAATGCATGGAATTTAACAAGGTGAAAGTGGAACAGTTTCTCAATTCTCTGTATGCCCTGTACATCTAGTGAATTGACAATAACAAATCTTTGGATGGTTTAACTCACTGGATACACAGATTGTTCATGCTTAAACGTCAGTCCTCACTTGTAGCTTTTCCGTCTCTGATGCAAACAAGATATACCTGGAGAAAGGAATAGGACAAGGGAAGGTTTTCTGTCTCTAGTTCTGGTTGGGTTTGTGAGTGGTACAGTGTTACAGTGGTTAGCACCATCACCTCACAGATAGGGTTTAATTCCAGCGCTGACTGGCATGGGCTTTTCTTTGTGTACCTCGTCTGTATACGTCAGCCCTGTGATGAACTGGTAACACATCCAAGGTGTACCCTGCCTCCGCCTGTAGGTAGCTGCAACCCTCATGAGGAATGTTTCAGAAAATGGACAGATGGTTCTGTTTGGTCCTGATCTGAGGTTCTGGACTCCAACCTGCCCAGTGTTTGTCAGTGTCATTTGTTGTTGTATCACTGTGCTGTTCTTTTCTCTCTCCTGTGTCCTCTAACCTCTAAGCAGATGGTCGTAGCCTTGTTCTGTCCGAGATTAAAAAAAAAAAAAAAAAAAAGTTTTCCCTCCCCACTGTCACAGTGGGCTCACTCCTGGAGGATGTGTTCAGTTTCCTCTCCAAACAGTCTGTTTAAAGCCTCAATCTGAATTTGTCGAGTGTCTTGCGATAACTACATTATGATTGGCACTGTATAAATAAAACTGAACTGAATTGAGCTGTTAGCACAAAATGATGAATTGCAAACATACACAGGAGTAGAGCTATACTTTCCTCACAAGAACAATCTATAATCCCAGACAGATATGAGGAACTTCAAAATATATTATCATCTAAAAAGCAACACAGTTACTGAAGTCAAAGCCAAAAAGGAAAATTAACAACAGGCTGCCCACTGTGTGACTGTCTGAGGTAATAAACCTATTAAAATCACATCATTAAAACACAAATACATCTGACTATAATTACAAGTGTGTACTCCATTAAACTAATGTGCTTCTTAGATGTATTCTCATGGCATGTGAGATAATTTTAGCTTTTTCTTTCAGCTCAGCTCTGGTGGTGTTAACTGGTAACAATAAAGAAGAAATAAAAAAACAGAATTCACACCGGTAAGGAGGCTTATTGTCAAATCTAAGGTTCTGGTGTTTTAATCAGCCTCTATTTTAAGATTATATATTATTTTGCAACAGGAAAAAAGCCAAAGGATTTAGATGGGCTGTACATCAAGTTTCTGTCTTTCTTCTTTCTTTGTTTTTTTTTTAAAAATAAATACACCAAAGTTGACAGAATCTTAAGAGAATTTGTTGGTCAGTTGTGGTTACGTTTTTACTTTCTGTGCCACTACCTTGACTTAAACAACTACAGATCAAGATAATTGCTCAACATAAGTTGCCATTGTTAATCCAACCCTCTGACCCTGAAATCCCAGGGTTAAACATGATCTTACTCCGTGACTCCCTTATCCTACTTCACCTTTCAACCAGTCAGGTAGAACTTGTCAACGAGCTGATTATCTACTAAACCAACTTGAGCTGGTGAATCCAGAAACCCCAGCTAATCTTGGATTGAAGGATGGAATCTGGTTTTAGCTGTTGTTTCCAGTATGTTTGTTAACCAGGTTGGTGGATAAAATATAACACACAACATAATTTGCATAATTTAATTGCTCAAATGGAAAAAACAGAACAGAAAAACTGTGAGACCTTAAGGCAGTGGTTCCCAACCTTTTTTGGGGTTGTGACCCCACTTTAACCCTTTCATGCATAGTGGTCACTCCAGTGGACAGCTATTCTACAGCTGTTCTCCTATATATTCATGGATTTTGTTGTTCTTTTTTTTTGTTTTTTGTTTTACACATATCTTTATTAAAGTTTTAAGACACTACATATCTTTTCTGGCATGAATTGGTAACATTATGTAGATCTCTCCTGAGCATAAACCCCCAGAATCACAAGCCCTCCCCATAGTTTTCACACAATTTATCAGTAAATACATGTTTCTGTGCGTCAAAAATTAAACATGTGGTGTCCAGCTGGGTGGACATTTCTGCAACTTCATGAAAAATACGCTCATAAGAATTTTTTTTTCGTTTTTATTTTTTTTACTTATTTATTTTTTTAAATTATTTTTACTTTATTTATTTTATTTTTTTTATTTATTTTTCAGAAGAAAATTTTCAATCGCATTGTTTTTTTCATGGCTAAAGAGGAATAAAAACACTCAGGAAAAAAATTTGATTAAGGTTCTCATAATTCGTGCATGAAAGGGTTAACATCACAAATTTCTGGTGACCCCAGAAATTCAACACAGACATTTTTTGGCAAAAATTAATTTGTTTTTGATCATGCAATAGTTTGCTATACTATGTTGCAAATAAATGTTAATTTTAGATGACATTTAGTCTATATAATGTATTATTATGGATGGAGGCAGAAAAACCAAGTGTAGATTACTGCACAAAGTCAGAATTTTATTTTCCTTGGTCAGGATATGTACAGTCAGTCCAGCTTGGATTTCAAGGCTGACAATTAATACTGAACAAACAAGAACTCAAACTATGAATTATGAAAGAGCTGCAGCATCTGAAACTGACCACAATGAACATTTGAAAGATAAACAGTACCACAGTGCTTCAGTTTCAGCTTCAGAGTTTGTCATGTCTTTTATGGATTGGGATCATCTTTCAACTCACCATGTATTTTTTATTAGTAAGTTTTTTTTTGTTTTTTTTTTTAATCAATTACTAGAAATTTCAAGTGACCCCATTTGAATTCCAGATGATTCCACGTGGGGTCCCGACCCTAAGGTTGAAAAACACTGCCTTAAGGAATCAAAAATGCATCAGGACAGTTCTATTTCCTGTTGATGTTCAGCCAATGGGTGAAGACAGCAGAAGACAGTCCACTGTCCACATGGACGTATGCTCATTACTAACCCTGACCCTGCTTTAAGAAGCTAGTTAGCATGATCCCTGTGATCAGCAATGACAAGGTAAGATAACGTCTCTATGACTAGTTAGAATTCTTTATCGATTGCGAATTTATCTACTGGCATCCAGTTTGAACATGTAAAATGTTGGAAAAAAATGCAAGCGTTCCTGCTGGGATTTGAACATCATAGACCGTAGAGTTTCTTACTGAGTTAACCGTCCACACTTACTTCAGGGCACAAATGTATGCATCCCAAGGCTCTCCTGTGGAAGTGGGGTGGTGGTTGGGTTCTACTGTACATGTGCCATTTATGACAAGAGTCTGTATGTAAATCAAAAGTAATACAGGAGTCATGTAACGCATAACAATTCTGAGACGGTAATATTGTAAGGTAAGGAATTACTTACAAATAATAACAGTAACGTGTAATCTGTAATGTATTACAGTTTGGAAGTAACTTGCCACTCACTGCTCACAACACATAACTACATGAACAACTTTGACAGTCGTGGTCATATTAGTAAAATAAAGTTAAACTATATCTTATGGGAATGTCAGACAGAGCTTGACAAAGAAGAGGTTTCAAATAAATTGAGCCATAGTGTGCAGCACTTCTGTTCCAACTGTTTTATCTGCCTCTAGTGATCAGCTTCTCATTACTAGTCATGGTGAGCAACACTTTTTATTTATACACTTCCTAAAGTATGATAAGCTTATTTGTAGAGACAGAATGTGACACATCAGGAGAACAATTTACGGAGCTAAATGGAAAAAAAAGAAGAAAAAAAGGCGGCATATTTATTTTGTGTCACTCACTTGTTCAATTTATGTACTTGCAGTCCTGGCGGGGTCATGAATCATGCAGTGAAGCACAAAATGTAGCCCACCACATGTTTGGATTTACGGCACTCCGTTGCATAAATGTTGCCACTTTGCATGTGGCACCATCTGTTTCAGATATAAGGCTTTGCTTAAACATGCTGCTGCACATGTATAATCACTTTCAGCAGGACACCATCTTCTGAAGTGTGTAAGGGGTGAATATCAAACACAAAGTCACGGGTCAAAGGATCCAGATTTTGACGACACAACAACAACGTTCCGCACAGGTTTTACCCTGAACCTGTCAGCTGTGTTTGTGTTACCCATGTGTGGTGTTTTTATTATAACCATCAATCCATTAAAATCTCAGCATGAGGTTGCATGAAGAGGCAGAGGCTCAATCAGAATGAGATGGTACCACTCTAAAAGCCCTGATGTACACTCAATGGAGCATTTCAAGACACGGCAGGGAGCTGCTGGCCATAATCTGGGGATTTGAGTTGGCAGTCAGGTGCGAAGTGTCTGACAGACAGAGAGGTCAGCTGAATCTGCAGGGAACCAATAACACTGTCCACTATTTTCACTAAACACGGGGGGGGACAGCTGCAACAAACACAGGAAAGGAAGCCTCAGTTAATCATCCCCCAAGCCAAACAAATGTTAGAGGGCACCTAAGACGGAAAGACGAGAAAGAAGACCGAAAAAAAAAAAAAAAGACATAACTACTGGGCATACCTAATAACCTCATAATTATAATTACACACTATTTTTGCACACTTATTATGTATATTTCTTTAATTAGCATGATAGTGATATATTGTTTAGTACATATTGTACCAATTGCTGTTGTAATTTTGCATCTTAAAGGTGGGGTCTGAGATGTTTTCCTGAAGCATTTTTTACTATATTGCTTAAAATCCCCTTCACACCCCGATTACAACTAATTAATTAAATGCTCTAACACAAAAATAAAAAAATTTAGTCACCTGTGGAATGGGCAGGACTGAAAACACACCATCCAATCATTTTGAGCGCCCACTGGAAATGATTGAACGGTGTTATGTCTATTAAACTCAACTGCCATCCCCCCCCCCCCCCTCTCTCTGCGCATACCCCTCTTCGAGCATGAATCGTGCGTTCCCAGAGGCTGGAAGCGCTTGTACAGGAAGCAAAGCCAGAACCTGGCAATATTAGTTCTATTAGGATGGAAGGTTCACCGGCAAACTGTTTTGTCACCAACATAAACCACCAGGAAATGTAATGTTAGACAGATAGGTCTGAACTGGGGCTGTTCTGTAAGAGCGGGGGTGTTAGAGGAAACTAAATGAGGTATGCATAGATCCGCAAGCCGGAGGTTCAGCCAGGGCCGTAGCCGGCGAGGGAGCCTCAGCCCGTGTAGGAGATGGAGCTGTGGCCGGGGCTGGGCCGGACCATATACGGCGTCGGAGTAAAGCCAGGGACGGAGCAGAGCCTCACGGCGAATTGTTGCCGTGCAGTGCTCGGGAACAAGCATTGTGCGTGCCACTACTCTGGAGGCGTGGCTTCGGAGGGACGTCTGCAGAAAGAGGTTGGGACTTTTGAATTGAGTATTTTCAAAATGTAGCTAGATCTTTTTCTAAGATCTCAGACCCCATCTTTAAGTACGATGGACATTCAATATAAAAGAAATTAAAAATGTATCTGAAAAACTGTTGCATCATGTTGTTTCCAATCAAGGCAATTATTTAATGTAAAAAAGCTGGAACTTTTACTTTCCCGGGTCTAAAGAAGGGAAAAAAAAAACTAAAGAAAAAATTCAAAAGGGAGTGAGATGAAGTACAACTTATATACTCCTGCCCCCTTACTCCATCTTTTTCTACTGATCACAAAGTCCCATGTCAGTTCCTCAAAGTAACTTAACAAATCTTACACCTGTCAAAATAAATTGTCCACAATCCTGCCCAAAACGCAAAAAAAAAATTGTACAAATCAAAAATAAACTCTGTCCATTTCATAGCTGTATTCCTCATATAGACAGACTTCACTTCAAACATAAGAAGGCAAAAAAAATTCCAGATCCAAAAGGACACTTCAATATATGGAAATAAATCAAGCAAAACAGAAAACAAATATCACACAATGAACAACAATTTCACTCTGACTCTTCAACAACACTCAGTGTCCAAAAAGGAACAGGAAGAACACATGGTCCCACCCCTGTTAAATCAGCCAATGGATGGAGTCCATAACAAAGAAAAGTCAGTCACTAAGTTACAAAAAAGAGAACAAATGATTACGTACCATCAACAACTACCGTTACTGTTGTACTCGTGCTCACTACCACTATATTTCTGAAAAATAAGGTATTTATACATCTTGTACAGCTATATATGTTTGTAATTTAGAGCTTTATATATGTACTTTTTTTTTTTTTTTTTTTTTTTTGTTGTTGTATTGATCATTTCTTTCCTTATACTTGAATGGAGCAACTGTAACACCCAATAATTTCCCCCCCTGGAACTAATAAAGTATTCTGATTCTGATTCGTATTGCATATTTAATCCCCATCCTCTGCCATTATTTTTCTATAACTTGACACCTCAATGTGGATTGTTGTTTATATATTGCCCTAAATGTGGCTGCAACCAACACATTCATCACTTTCACGCTCACACACCGTTCACACATAAAACAGCATCTAAACATGAGGTCATGATTTACAGCATCTATTAATTGTGTTTTATCCAGAGCAGTTTTCATGTAATATATTCATTTAGTCAAGGCATTTGATTTCTGCATAAACTGAGCGGGCCATACACACTTTTTGTGTGTGTGTATTTTCAATTCAGATTTATTACTCCAGGGTTCAGTGCATGAAGCATTGAAGATCCTCCTTATAATATATAAAGCAATACATCTTAAAATGGAGCTTTATATGTGCATGGACACTTCTGATATTAGACAGTTATTGTGCCTTGTTCATGACCACTCCTGTTCAGTTGACGTTTAGTGTGTGTGTGTGTGTGTGTGTGTGTGTGTGTGTGTGTGTGTGTGTGTGTGGGGGGGTATTGTAATAGCAAGAGTCATTTATCAGCCCCGATGGCTCCTCAGACAATGACTGTCTCATTTCAGGATCCCACTGACACAAACATGTTCTCACAGCCTCGTCTCCGCAGGAACACATCCAGGGACGATGCTCTGCTTCTGTTTTTTGCTGCTCTTGCTCAAGAAACACACACACATAAACACGATACAGCCCAGCATTCTGCCTCCTAATTAGAAGGCAAAACGGGATCAGATGGATGATGACAAATGAATTTCCAACAGCTGTCGCTAGATTTAGAGCACCTTTGTTGAAGCCTTCCCACTGTAACCATGCAATTGTTAGTATGCGTCAGCAGCCTTCTTCATTCACAGGATGGAGAACATGATAAGGACAGGAGATGGGGCATACATTTTCCTTTTATTTTTAATGGGAATTGGGTCTACAGTAAGGGTTTTTAAGAGCAAGTTGGATAAATGAGTGATTCAAGTGCTGTTTTTGTGGTACACACCCAACTGGTACATAGACTTCATTGGATAAGGTTCAAAATGTGAAAATGTGGAACTGTCAAACATATACTGAACAACAAAAGAAACACAAGTTTTGGTCGTTAATTTAGGCAAGAGTTCAGCTGTCCTGTTGAGTGTTCAACTGAGATACACATTACAATAAGTGAGTTGTAACCATTGGAGCATGTGTTTGCAGGCAAACACGACCACGAGTGGTGTTGAGCATGTGTACAAAGTATCGGAGGTGCGGTACGTTTTGAGTGATATGGTAGTGGGAGCAACAAATGGGAGTGGCAATTCCCTTTGTTTATCCGGGGGCTATAAAAAGAAATGGTAAGATTCAAAAGTTACTGCATTACCACGATGTCTCGCCTTAACGATAATTGGAGAGAACGCACCATTGGTATGCTTGATGCTGGTTTAACGGCTCGCAACGTTGCCAGACGTTTGCAAGTGCACGAGTCCACCATCAGTAGGCTGAGGACATGATTCCATGACACAGGGACCACTCGGGACAGACCAAGATCCGGAAGACCACGTGTGACCACCCATAATCAGGATCGCCATATTCGCTTGGCCCATCTCCGTGACCGTCAACTCAGTGCTACAAGGACAGCAAGAGAGACCCACTGTAAATTTCACAGCTGGATATAAATATCTCATATGAAACCAATATTCATAATAAAACTCCCATATAAACCAATACCGAAACATACTTGTGTTTCTTTCGTTGTTCAGTATATATTACAACATTATAACATATACAGGGTGGGGAAGCAAAATTTACAATATTTTGAGGCAGGGATTGAAAGACAGTGTATGACCAATTAGTTTATTGAAAGTCATGAGAATTTATTTGCCACAAGAAAATTTACATAATAGAAAATGATTTTATTCTATGTGTCCTCCTTTCTCAATAACTGCCTTCACACGCTTCCTGAAACTTGCACAAGTGTTCCTCAAATATTCAGGTGACAACTTCTCCCATTCTTCTTTAATAGTATCTTTAAGAAAGTTGACATTGCTGTGTGATGTTCTATTGGTAGGATGTTCTAAAACGCCCTAAATAGCATAATCCAGAGGGTTTAGATCTGGGCTAGAAGGCGGCCATAAACATGATTCCCAAAAATTGCTAAAGTTGGATTTGTTGCTGTTGTCAACAAGTGTTTTGGTGTTCTTGTGTAAGATTTTAACTTCAAATCATATTTTACTGCATTTCTAACGGTCTTGTTGTCTACCTCAAGTTCAATTGCCATTTTTCTCATGGATTTGGTTGGATCCTTTAGGATTTTGGATTTGAGAGCTTTAATAAAAGCTTTGGTACGTTTTTTTGTTGCTTCCTCCACTTCCAGACTTTCTCGTAATAGTTTTGCTCATAGTCATTCTCTTCTTTCCATTATAAACAGTCTTTATGGACATGCCAACTATTTTTGAAATCTCCTTTGGTGTGACGAGTGCATTCAGCAAATCACACACTCTTTGACGTTTGCTTTCCTGATTACTCATATGGGCAAAAGTTTCTGAAAAGGTATGGATAATAGTGTTAGGTATGATTATGACATCAGTATAGGTTTGGTTTCAAAACAATTGACGTAGTGCCTGCTGAGAAAAAAACAACTAAATGTTCATTGTAAATTTTGCTTCCCCACCCTGTATATTATCAATAAGATTCTCCTAATTCAAAAGAATTTTTTTAAGAATGATCAGCTTCTCTACGAGACTGGACTCATCTGCTCCTCTTTTCAAAAAATTCAAACTTCTCTCAGTTTTTGATGTGAATGTTTACCAGACCTGTCTTCATGTACAAATATGTTCACTTAAATCATGTTCTTCCCAAAGTTTTCCAGAACTTCTTTGTTTTCTTTTATTCACAATTATTCTACATGATATTCAAGCAAATTTTATATTCTGTACTGCCGAACTTCTGTCAGTCAGTATTCTCTAAAATATCGTGGACCACATCTTTGGAATAATCTACGACCTGAACTTCAGTCAACATCTTCTTTATCATTATTTAAAAAAGCACCTGAAAAAGACTCTAATTCATGAAAAAAATGTAAGGCTGTATATCATTTGATTTGTATTTGATGATTTGTAATTTGATTTGCATTTCTATTGTTTTTACTTTAGTTTATTATTTCAGTTATATTATATTTTTTATTCTTTTTTAACCCCCTGTGTATTGTTTATTTCCAGAGAGGTATTCAAATAAACCTTTTTTTTTTGGGCTTCTATCCTCTTCTGCACAATGATGTTACTTGTTTGAATGTTTTTTTTTTTTTCTCTTGCTGTTTTATGATGTGCAAATAAATGAAATAAATATTCACACTTTGAAATTTATTTAGCGACTGACTTGGCAAATACATACGTACTCAGTTTTTGTCTTGTGTCTGAACACAGTTTTAGCATCGTCCCTCACTGAATTCACTAAAACGTTGAGCAAATATTTAGGATATGTAAGAATTAAAAAATAAATTTGCATGTAAATATCGATTTTCTTATTTGCTTCTATAATGTCTACATAGACACTGAGGGCAGATAAGATAAGACAAGACTATGGGGAAATTGTAGTGTTTACAGCAGCAAAAAATACAAAGGGCAGAAAAACAGGCAGAAACATTCAAGAATCAACAGGAAATATAAAAGTGAATGAGAGATGTGCTCCACTGGTCAGTCCACAATACACATTCAACAGAAACAGGCAGAAATATACACATGGACTCAGTGAACTGTAACGACTTTGGGAGCCAAAGGTCACAGCTGCTGTTACATCACGTCTGTCTAGTATTATGAACACATTGTCTAAAAACTTGAGGGATTTTTTTTTTTTTTTTTCTTGTTTTGCAAAAACTTTTTCTTGGACTCAAGGATGACTTGGTTAGACTTTGAATGCCAAAGGTCAAGGTTATTGTAACCACACAAAACACATTTAAAGCTATCAGGAGAACTGGATGAAAAGAATATGATGCAAGGGTAGTAGACACATCTGGTTTGATTCATGGTTCTTTTATTCTATAATTTGTGAATCAAAATTAACACCATTGTAAAAAAAAAAAAAAAAAAAAAGTGCAATATGTAGTATATGTATAGAAATGCATACGTATCAATAGGCTTTTGCATTTTCAATATGCGAGTAAATCATAACATACCTTCAAAAATGAGCACCTTCCGCTTTGTCTCGTGACTGCATCGATGCTAACAGCCTGCACACTGGTTTCTATGAACAGGAATCGTGTAATTTTTTCTCTGGGGAAATCTTCCGTTCACGGTTGAATTCTTTAAAGTCTCTCGTCTTCAACTGCAACAGTGAAGAAGTAGAGCTTGTTGACATCAACCACAGAACAGACAACACATACGCTACATAAGAGTATGAGCCCATGCAAATCTTGTCCCATTGGGATTGAGTTCATGAAATGACATTCATTACAATCATGAATGAAAATGTAAACTGTAATACATTGTTTCACCGAAAGAACCGACAGCTTATTATCATCATCAGAATGACAGCGATAAATGTATAAAATAAAAAAATAAACTAAACCTTTATCTTTTGCAAAAACTAAACACCTGCAGGACTCCACTTTCTGGTGGCAAACTCCTGTTTTCTGTGTATACACATAATCTCACTTAGTTTGGTCTAATTATGTTTCCTTACAACAAAATCATGGCACTGATTGCATTTATATTAAAATGTCATACCTGCAGCAACATTTAATTTCTGTTTAACTGCAATTTCGGCAAATAGGAGTTTGTGAGGCCCTGGTTTACTTACATATTCCTGACAGGCAGTGGATTTTCACAAAACATGTACAACTGAATTGGATATTAAAAGGAGCAAATAATTAAAACAAAAATTAATGTTCTTAAAAGAAAGATACACAAGCTTAAAGCCCTTCTATACCATTTCAGTATAATTTCCTCCTACAGCGATAAACACTTGGTGGCAGAAACACAAGTTGACACAGAAGCAGCCTTAGATAAGAAACTTGGAACTAAAAAAAAAAAAAAAACAGGTCTATTGATAATGAGTACGTCAACATGATCGCCCTAAAATACTCAGAGCTGCTTCCACACTGTTCAGGCCCTGATATAATTATCTATTTTGTGTCTGTGTCTGTGTTGAGGATCAAACTCCCAAAGCTCGCCCTCACACTGACAGGTCTGTAGTGGAGCTCCAACACGATTTAACGTCCACGACATCTTTCATCAAGGATTGGACAAGTAATAGATTATGTCTGTCACAATTAGATCATCAGGAATTCATAGCAGGTGATGGTGAGGATTAAGGCTTTTAGTGTTTGTACAGTGGTGGAGCCAGAAAAAATGGAAGGTGGAAGGGGTGGGGGTGCAGGGGAATGGTGGGGTCCAGGATCGGAGCCCCGGTGGGAGTTCAAGGGGGCAAAGCAAAATTAATATTATAAATGCTTCAAATCACATTAAACTGTATTTTTTAAATTGTCATACACTAATATAATGAATATAATTTAACCTCATTAATGTAACCACTTTTGGAACCAAAGCAGTTCACTTTAATACGGTTGTCCTTAGCTATGGCATTGAATTCCATTGCATTCCAAATAATTGAAAATTAGAAACAACAGGATACAGTAGAGGTATAGACCTATGTTTGACAACTTTGTGTGATTCACTCAGTCACTGGCTGTGTTAATATTCAGTCCATACAGTTCTATAGTTCCACTGTAGCTATAATAATATATTCCACACCTTCTGTGGCTGCCTGTTTTTCATGCAGACCCAAATGCTGCTTGAATAGACAGTTGTCTTTTCATGATTAGATTTTAGTCTAGTTTAGATTGAACTCCCTTTACCATATAGACCAGAGGAGGGCAATTAATTACCTCTGCCAAGGAGGTTATGTTTTCATCTGAGTCAGTCAGTCTGTTTGTTTTTGTCTCTTTGTTTGTTTGTTAGCAAGATAACTCAAAAAGTTATGGAATGATTTTGATGAAATTTTCAGGAAATGTTAATACTGGCACAATGAGCAAAAGATAAAATTTTGGTGGTGATGGGGGGGGGGGCTGATTTGCCTTGGTGGAGGTCTGCGCTCTCAGAGTGCTTTTCTAGTTTTCTTATGGGGCCACATGAGAAACTTTGACAGTTGTTACGAGCTGGACCAATACCCTTGCCACTCTGTGTATATATCTCTATAAAAACAGTAAATGAAACGATGCAGTGATACAATGAATATGTGGAGCACAGTATACAACTATTTAATGAATATTCACAAAAAACGTTTTTGAAAATGTGCAAAACCAGCATCACATTAAGTTTACATGAAAAACAAGAAAAGCACTGGGAGAGCGCAGACCTCTGCCAAGGCAGATCAGTAGATCAGTGCTGTGCCCCCCCGATCACCACCAAAATTTAACCATTTGTTCCTTGTGCCAGTATCAACATTTCCTGAAATTTTCATCTAAATCTGTCCATAACTTTTTGAGTTATCTTGCACACGGACAGACAGACAGACAGACAGACAGACAGACAGACAGACAGACAAACAAACGCCGGCAAAAACATAACCTCCTTGGCGGAGGTAACAATAAATGCATCCAGCTTTGTTTGTTTGCATATCTCAATCCTTTTTTCTTTACCTCTGACTTCAGTGAAGAAATACTTAGAGGTCCATGTCTTGTAAAAAAAAACCAAACCCTCAGTCTTCTGAATCAGTCGTTCTCTTTTTGGCATTAGCTGACATCTTCATGGGCTGAAACTGACCAACAAACCACTCGGTGCATAAGCCTTATGCTAAAAACGGAAAGTACACACGAAAAAAAGTTAATTTTGCAGATCCTTCAAAATAAAAGCAGCTCTGTTGTATTGGCTGTGTCTGTTACAATGCTATATATTTGTATATACTTTTAATTTGCCAGTGACCTCATGCGGGCCAGTCAGGGTCATCTATTGGGCTGCAGGTGGCCCGCTGGCTGTACAATGCCCAGGTCTGATATAAAGTCTTGTCATAAATGGCGCGTGCACAGTAGACCCCTCCATTACAAGAGATGGGAGAGGCTTGGGACGCATAAATTTGTGCATTGAAGGACAGTACATGTGGATGGATAGCCCAGTAAGTAATGCTACGCTCTACGATGTGAGAGACCGGAGTTCCGATCCTGGAAAGACTGGTTATATTATTTCAAATATTTTACATGTTCAAATGTGGGGATGGGGGGGGGGGGAGTAGATAAATACGCCATTGATGTATGATATATTATGTTGAAATACTGTAAAAGACAGCTCATCAAGGTGGAAGGAGAAGGCCTGTGGCCCCAAAAGGTATACCTTGATTTGTTTTCTAATAACATGACAGAGCAGTGCAGACAGTAGAGGAAATACATCTGTGCTGTCAGCTCTGCTCACAGGTGAATCATGTAACATTTCCCCCATCAGCTGACAGACAATAATTGAAAGCAGCCTCTGCATCACGTTGCCACATCAGACTTTGACAGGTTGTAAAGTTCGTATGATGGATGAGTTTGGCTGACCCCGGACTTTTACAGCATCCACATGAGCCCACTTATTCTTTATAATAAATATTCTTAACACTTTTACATGTAATATGGGTCATCAAAAGTGGCTCGACTGAGAATGAAGCTTTTATTTTTGCAGTGAATTAATTACCCCACCCCCGGAAAGGGAGTCAAGGGGTATTGTTTTTGGTTGAATTTGTTTGCTTGCTTGTTTTTAACACTCTAGCAGCAAAAGTATTGAATTCATACCAAATTGGGTTTATAGATTGCCAGTGACCCAGAATAGATGTGGTTATGTTTTGGGAAAAGTAGGTTGATGTTTAAATTTTTTATGAATTTTTTTAAATCTTTTTTTTCCCCATTTACTTATAATGGGTGCAAATTAACATCTATAAAAACATCAATTTACTTCAAACTTGGCACATATATAGAGGCGATTAATATGCTGACATCACCACATGCATAGATATGATGACATCGGCTGGATCGATGCCAAAACAAGTTACAATACATGCAAAGGGCGGGGTTTGTTGTCACTTGTTGCCTATCCTGTTTTTTTTTTTGTTTTTTTTTACTTTTTATTGCAAGTGCAGTTTTATCAATACAGTGAGCTAGGTCCTCACATACAGATACAGTAATGGTTTACATGAATGAAAGGGCAGTTTATTGATTTTGCTATCCAATATAGGATTGTAACAAAGCTCAATAAAGTCAGTATGAAAGAATGAGGTTACAGTAGGGAGCCTGGCCAAAAACAATTCACACACACAATATTTTGTTTGATTGTCTTTAGCTTTGGTTACATGACACATCCACATGACTATGCTAATGTCAAATTAAATGTCATAATATTTATTTGTGTCCAGTTGCATACATGTTGGAAGACTCGAACCACTTGATTAAGTGTTTTCCAGCATCTCCCAAAGATTCTCAATAGAAAGCCAAAATCCCTAAACTTTGGGGAAAAAATTGCATTGAAGTCAAAGTTGTGAGACACATTTTTTTCTTTTTTTTTTAATCCTGTTTGACTCATGCCATGAAGTTCACATTTGATGTTTGTCAGTTTAACAGATCATTTTACAAGTCAGTAGGGTCACAGTTTGTGGCAGAAGTGTTGAAGTGTCAAACGGTGAATATCCGAAAATATAACGACTATGTGAAAGTCATGGAGATTCCATCATTAGACTCTCTCTACAATCTGTTCAGAGTCTGAAGATGTCTCTGTCGCTTTAGCATGATCAGACTGTAGTGATTTTTATCTATTTTAATACTTTACTCCTTGCCCTTGAAGACTGAGGTAAAATGTGCCACGGCAGCAGCCCTGTTGGTATTGGTGACCTGTACTGACCAGACACACACTCCATTTAACTGTTTAACAAAAAATAGATGTTTTTTTTTCACTGTATTGGCTAAAAACTGACTTGCTTATACATGTGTAAACTGTGCCTCAAATCAAATCAAATACAAATGTGTCTCTCCCCACTGACCACCGATCATTTTTCTGAAGGAAGGTTCCATGAGTCACAGCGTACGTGGTGGGACTTTGGCTCTAAATGGGGTCCAGGTCTGACCAATCCATGCTCCCCAAACCTCTGTTTTACAAACCTGATGAATCCTGACATTTTCTAGTCTTTATACTCTCAAGTAAATGGATGTTTAAGATACGAGAAGCTACTCACTGCATCAGTTATGGTTAAACAACCTGTTGCACCTGAAACAGATTAATCACTACAGTAATTATCCAGTGGAAGCATCTGAATGATTTGCTTTGTTAAAATCCAGATGGGGACTTTTTTTTTTTGGTTTGGCAGTGTATGGTGCAACTTTTTTTTTTTTTTTTTGGTGATACAGTTAATGAGACAAAGTGGAAAGAAAAAACAACAGCAAAAAACTTAAGACAAATCGAGCAAGTAAACAAACATTAAACAAAAAACAATGACAATATCATATTACAATGAAAAAACTTAAAGAGAAACTAAACAATATGGGTTCATTAGGGGCAACAGGTTAAAAGGGGTGGGGGTGGGGGGTGAGAGTGCAAATAATTATGATAATGATAATAATGACCACATGACAATATATAATACTAAAAGTCTTATTTATTACTGTATATTTATAATTTACATCAATTCATATCAATCAAAGTTTTCTATTTATTAATTTAAATTAATATGGCAATGGGGGGCGGTGCCAAGCACACAGAGCCCAAGGAGGGGAGGACACCATCACCTTCTCACATGACGTCCATGTGAGAAGGGGGGGCGGGGGGGGGGTATGTTGCAACTTGTATCATAAGAAAAAAACCACCTTAGTTTGTTGGTACAGGACTCCACCTGCCTCCATCTCACAAGGGAACCTGTCCCAAGGCTCAAAGGACTTCTCTAATGATTAGCTAATATATTTAGTGTACCTGTGAATAGATTAACCCAAACCAGAGCCTAATAAATCCTCTTTGGATCTCCCGCTTTGTGGATTTGTTCATGAAGACCAGCCGACACACGCCCCAGAGGCATCAGCTGACGGGGCTTATGGTGGGTAATCAGGGCTGAGCACAGCACTGAGCCTCCAATCCATTTGTTTGCACCTGTCACTGTATTGGTTCAAACTCACAAAATGAATATTCACAACTAATTATACATTCTTTTGGAAGCTGAGCTAACATTCCTGGCCATAGCATTGGATTCCTCATAATATATGAGATGATAAATATTGATCCACAATTTGAAACTGATAAAATGCTTTGAAAGGTTGTATGAGGCTGAAGACTTGTTTTCAGAGACAGAAAAAATGGCAAAGTAAAGATAAATAAATATAACTACAGCAAATACAGCGACACTACACTGCAAAAATCAAAATGTTATCTAGTGTATTTTTCTCATTTCTTGTCAAAATATCTCATCACACTTAAAATAAGACATAATCGCCTAAAGAGTAACTTTTCAGTGAGATATAAGAACTTGTTTTTAGACAATAGATCTTGAAAATCTTATTTCAAGAAATCTTACCAAGATAATTTTCACTTGTTCCATTGGCAGATTTTTTTTTTTTTTTTTTGCTTAATGCAATTTTTTTTTTTTTTTGCTTAATTCAATCAAAAACAATCTGCCAATAGATGCCAATAGATAGATCTTGAAATAAGATATTCAACATCTGTTGTCTAAAAATAAGTCTTTCTATGTCACTGAAAAGTTAATCTTTAGGTGATTATGTCTTATTTTAAGTCTGATGACATATTTTGACTAGAAATGAGAAAAATACACTTGGTAAGATTTTGTTTTTTGCAGTGTACGTAGTGATTTTGCCGTACGCCGTATGTGTGTGCTTCTCCAAAATGGAACAACCATCCTCGACTGCAGGTAAGACACTGACTATGGATGAGAACCTCTTGTAAACTCACTTAAAGAAATTCCAACTAACCCCTTTAGCTTTAATGTCATTATTAGCTGACTTGATACACCAAAAGGCACTGTTTAGGGATGACCAGAGAAGACGATGAGACATGCATCCTGTCAGTCAATCCTTCATCCCTCTGTGAATGCATGTGATTGGTGAAGAGGTTAAGAGGATAACAATAGGTTAAAAGCAACAGAAGATTAAGAGCAAACAAATGACCCTGTTTTAAGGATGCTGTACTTTTTTAGATACACCCACTGTGGATTTCTGAAGGTGTCTCCGTTGATTGGTCTGTCCTGATTACACCTAAGACACAATATCTCACTTTGACTGAATGTCACAAATTTGGGCATTAAAGTTATTTTGGTGGCCAACAATCGTGGTAGTTCCAAAGGCAACTACTTGTATCCGGGAGAACTGCATAAACAGATTACCATGTAAAAATAGCCGACACATCAAACTGTACCCACCCAAAAATAGCTGTAAATTCAAGCATGAAACAGTATGAAATATAAGTGAAAATGTACTTTCACACTGCAAAAAAGGGGTGTCTAAAAACAAGAAAAAAACCCCACTAAAACATCTAAATGGCAAGTGACCAGAAGTGACGGACCACGAAGTGCCGTATGGTGCCACCAGCTAAAATGGCTTGAGTGAAATAAATGGATTTAATATCAATCCGACATTGACTAAGACGAAAACGAAGGGAATTTTATCCATTATTCTTATGTTTTAGTTAGTTTTGTAAGCACACAATACATTTTCAGTTAGTTATCGTATTCTCTTTTAATTATAGTTTTTATTTATTTCAGTTAATGAAAATGTTTTTTCAATTCTAGTTGACACCAGTCACAAGTGTTTGCTCCTGGAGGATTCTTTTGGGTTTCTGTAAATTGGCTTAGAGTCTGGTTTTTGACCAACTCTATATATAAAGTGTCATGAGATAACTTTTTTTGTGATCTGGCATTATATAAATAAAATTTGATTGATTGAGTGATTTAATTGGTTTTCCCCTGTAAGTCGCTTTGGAAAGAAGCGTCTGCCAAATGCATAAACATAAACATAAACATAGTTTTCATCATTTTGATAGTTTTCTTTAACAGTAATAACCTTACTTTGGGGTCCAATGAACTCGGATAAGGACTCGGATACCCAGTGTGAAAAAACGCCCTTAATCATTTTTCTTCAGTTTTGAATTATGGGATGATATTTATCCCAGAGGTTGTTTAAGCTTTAGAGATTTTTAAAGAAATCTTTCAAGAAGACAAAACACAAGATCTGACTAGAGGATGTTGTTCAAAGTCAGAGTTGGAGATCATTAGTTTTAAGAGTGTAAGTGAATTATATGCCCACGCTAGCAGTAACAAACAACTTCAGGTTAAATATTTTGTGAGCCTAGTTTTACTCTTTAAAGGTGCTGGAGACTTTCATGACCAATTTTTCATCAAATCTGTAAAACCTCAGTCATAGCCTAAGTATCATGTATCTGTAAGTCTTTCTGTCATTACTCACCTGAATCTCTTGCATTACAGTAAACAATTTTGAAATGCCATCCACCATAAACAAACCGTGTGTTTACAAACCGACCCAGGACGTCACTTGGGCATCTTCGGAATTTTGTCGCGACGTGCATTGGGGGAAACAGAGGTTCGCGCAGCCACCTGGCAGCAGCAGTGCGACCATATGGTATTATATGGATGAAACAAACATGCGGAGATGCAGAAACGGCTGGAGGAATATGCATAGAAGGAAGGGAGTTCCTGCCGTTTCCAATCGTGTCTGTTCTAGCTGCCGCTGTCAGGCGGCTGCGTGAGCCTTCGCTCCCCACAATGCATGTCGCGACAAAATTCCAAAGATGCCCGAGTTACCTCCTGGCTCGTAAACACATAGACTTTTTATGATGGATGGCACTTCGAAATTGTTCACCATAATGCAAGAGATTCAGGTGAGTAATCACAGGAAGACTTACAGATTCATGATACTTAGGCTATGACTGAGGTTTGACAGATTTGATGAAAAATCGGTCACGAAAGTCTCCTGCACCTTTAAAGTTGAAACAGCCTGGGGATTACGGGTGTCAAAGATGCACAGTGTCAATCCAGAATTAATGATAGAAGGCATGGTGTCATGTTTACTCAGACTGAAACATATCAGACAGATGGTTGAAAAATGTAATTCTTGCTCTTATTAAAGCATTATTGACTTTTCATTTTTCTCGCCTCATTGAAACCCACTCTATCATGCTGCCACTTCAACTGTTGTTGGCCTGTTGACAGTATCCTCCTTTGCCTGCTGAGCTGCTTAAATCGCTTTGTCCACCCTCCGTCTCCACTGTGCAGGAAACAGAATGATCGCATTTTTCCAGACAGTCCGACTGGGAAAATACATCTGATTGTGTTGAAATCAGTAGACAACTTTCTTTTACCGCTATCTGTAGTTTTAACTTTGTTGCTTTTCGTATTTATTGATTCCATTTTTGCTGCATTTTAAGCCACATATTTATTTCTCTTTTATCACTCCACATGGTGTTGGTGTGGTAGTTGTGTGTCTGCTGTTTGTCTGCATTTGTGCTTGACTCCAGGCATGATTTGCCCTCTCGACTCCTGCTCCCATCCATCATTACTGTCCTAGAAATCTGAACCGTCCTCCTCTGGTCTGGAACCTTGAGATCACACTAACATATGGGTGTTTTATTCATTAAAAGTCCAGTGCGTAGGATTTAACTACAAAAAAAAAATTAAAGGAACTTGTTTTGTCTTGGTTTTAAAACCCTATCAAAACAAGCAATACTAAACTAAATGACCTTAAAGGGGTCATATTCTGCTAAACCCACTTTTTTTAGTCTTTGATACATTTATTTGTGTGTTTGGACCCTAATAGTTCAAAATTTTGAATTTGAACCCTCCAGGTGCTGCAAAGCTATCTTTATATTCATTTTCAAATGGATTTCTACAACCTGTTTTAATTCCGTCTTATTTTGTCGCGTCTATAACTAGTTGCGTCACGGCATTTGCACATATAAGGTCAAGACTTTTGAAGAATATTTCTCCGAGTACGCCATAATTGTTTGTCAGCAGCACCGGATGTGGTCCATACTGAAAATAAGTCCAAACTTCGAGCCAATATAAAGAAAGGTAGCGTACCTAGGAAAGTCGACTTAATACATCCCAATATGCAAAGCACATCTGCTGAGTTTACTTTGTAGAAAACATCTTGAACCACAACAACTGCCCAAACACTCTTTTGAAGTCTTTGTGCAGTTGTTTTGGTCAGCATCCATGTACATATATATTTTTTTATATACAGTATGTTCACAAAAATGTACACCAAAGGAGAAAAACAAACATAAACCAATCCATGTCTTCACAGGGGAGTTATTCACAGTGGAAGATTTTTGGTATCTGGACTTCTTGGATTTCTGTTTTATTTCATTTCAACTTTTGACTATTTTAGTAATTCAGTTTTGCTATTAGATCTGTGTTGTATCTATCGATGAGAACTGAGTCAAGACCAGCTTCCACCTTGCCAAATTGGGAATTTATTTTCTCTGTAAAAGAACATAAAAATCAGTGGAGCAACTTCTTTCATAAGCACCTCTCCTCACATTGTTCTCTGCACAACAAACAAGGCAATTAAATAAGTAAAACTCGCCAATAAAACAAAATGCACCTTCTTTAGAGTGTTACAAAAACATTGTCCAATTAGGAGAGATTTTTAACCTTGTTCGCAACTAGTTGATTAGTTTAGTTGAATAGATTTTTATGTTTAAAAAAATTATATAAGGGGGCTTGTGTGCATGTATAAAACTATCAAAATCAGTACACAACTTCTCATGACCACTTTTACACTAACACATCCTATCTTTAAAAACAAGAGAACAACACACCAAACCTGCCACAATGCTAATTTAGCTTAATTTTAGTATGAGAATTAGCATCTTACATAAAACACAGTCCTCAATTAAAAAAAAAAAAGAACAGAAAAGAAAAAAAGGTATGTAAATCCAATCTGACATACACAGACAGTGCATGTGAACTCGGTTTCAGTGTTTTTAACACATTTTAACTTTCTGTAGGCAGGAACACACAGTTCAGTTTCTGGAAAACAGTTGAAGAGAGCAGCATAAATCACTTTGTGCTCAGTTATGTGCAGGCGTAAATCATTGCTGTTTTTACCTTCCCCTGAGATGAACAGCAAACGTAAAGGCCTGACAAATGAAACACAAGGTGTGAAGATGTGAAACACCTCATAAAAACCATATTCTGTATCAGGAGAATCTATTTATAATCTGGTTTGACAGATACAGAGGGAGCTACTGTTAGCGCGCTAACATTCATTAGCTAACGCACTAACATTAGGTGGGTCAATTGCAGGACTTTTTGAATTTGAAAGATTTTGGAAAAAAATTTTTTTTTTCCCCAATACATTATTATTTTTCCTCACAAAGTATTTCTGAAATATTGTGTTTTCAGTAATTGTGAAGCTCAGGCATAACTGGTTTCAGATATTTATTTAAAAAACTGAGCTGTTAACTTATTTGGTCAACTACCCAGATATTACGGACAGAAACTGTAAAGTTTCAACTTTGGGTAAATGTCAGATATTTAAACAAATCATTGTTCTTGAAAGAATATGTGTCCATTTACCTACATTTTCAATTATAATCTCCAATTAATAAAGAAAATGCACCTTTTTTCCCTCAATTTGAAACCCCGTAATTTCACTGAATGCAGTTAATGGTCTAGCTATTTTCTCCCAAAAGTCCTGAGAGTCTTGATAATTTTGATGATTAAATTATACTGAGCTACATATTTCACTGCTACTATGTTTCTAAGTTTTTTTTACTTATTGTTACTAGTATTATTATTTTCATAAACATAATGGTAATTTAGTCGACAGCATGATGTCATTGTTGACAAAGGTAACATAGTTGACTGGACATGAAAAAGTATGATTTATTTATTAAATAACATAATCATGATCTATATTAATTATTATTTTATGTTAGCAAACTGCATATTCCATCTCTTCGTGCATTTAATTAAGACCTTTTGATATCATTGCGACATAAACAAATAATACAGACTCAGACGCGTTTACACGAATCACTTGCAAGTTTATTAACTCACATAGACCTTGTAAACTTAAACAGTGATCCTACACAACAAAAAAATAACAAAGGTATCAAAAATTGCTCACAAAAAATGCATTATGTAAAGATTTTTGAAAATAGTGGTGTTTGCACAAAAACAAAAGTGCATTGCATTGAACAAAAAAATTAGTAAAGTGCATTATACTGAGTCAAAAACATTGACCAAAATAGTGCTGTCTTTTGTCAAAACATTTAACAAAATAAGTGTGCTGCATTGGCTCAACATTTTGAAAGCAAAATAGTGCAAACCATTGTATCCTAAGTACACTGATATGTCAGAACCTAAATTAAATGTTGGCATTACCTCATGATTCCCAGGCGCCCTGGACAACCTGTAGGAGTTACTAATGCACTGACAGAACACTCCCCAACTGGCCTCTCACCCAAGAACATGGCCAGTTATGTCTGTTCAAGCACCAGGCCAAGCTCGATGAAGTCCCTTTTATCCATGGAAGTATCAGAGTGTGTGTGTGTGTGTGTGTGCGTGCCCTTAGCCACAAAGATATGCTTCCCATACATCTCTTTTTATTTCAACATGACATGCTGTCACGTGCTGGGGGGTAGGAATTAACCTGAGCACATATTCAAATGGACACCAGAGTGCATCTTCCCGACTTCGCTAAAAGTAACGATTCTGTCCCACTCTGTGCATGCACTTGACATGTATGTGTGTCTTGTTCAATTCAAGAACCGTTCTGGGGTAAACCTGATTGACGTATCTGATGAGACACCACTGACCACCAAGGTCATTTCTGTTCCATTGCATTTCAAGGTCAAGTTTGCAGGGTCGGCATCTTGCTGTTCATGGTCATGGTGCTGCTTTTCTGCAGCAGATAATTGTGGCATTGGCCTGAAAAACAAGTTTAGTTTTTATAATATTTTTGGAAAACAGTCTTTTTATTTACTGTACAGGTAGAATATTAAATGAACTCCTGAAAACTACAAAAACATATCATGAGTATCAACTATGTTAGTCCTCTAAGTTACGTTTACAGGGTAACATAGTTGACAGGTATCATAATTGACATTTTTGCTGTTTTCAGGTCTAAAATCAACATGGCCGCCTATAACCGAACACCACATGACAATTGAGTAAAACTGAAAGTAATTCATAGATATTATAGTAACAATGTTGACATGAGAGTGCAATAAATCCACACTTGACTCACACATTACTTTATATTAAATAACTAAGAAACAGGAGACAGAACATACCTTGGAGTCTTGCCAGTGTTTTCTTCAGGAGGAAATGACATCATGTGGAGCAGGTCATGTGACTTCGAATTAACACACTTCCTTGAGGTGTTTTTGTAATGGGTAACTTAAATGTAAGTGATTTCTCAGACACAGATACAATGTATTATTTTCCATATAAAATTTGATGTATTGGCAAAAAATAAATATCTGTCATGATTATCTCAACTTAATGAAAAGAAAACAATCAAAACTATTTTTGAATAAGCTCATTTTATTATTGTTTAGCTAATTAGAAGGTGTTTGTTATTAGATTCGGACAGTTATTTAGTTGACATTTTAATATATACAGTCACTTTTTTATTAAGTGGTTGTTTCCATAATTAAATAATTATGGAATTTGTAAAGACAAGATCATAATGAACATAAAAAACTTTTTTTTTTTTTTACCTTTAATAAAAATGAATGCAAGATATATCCCATGGACTTCAGTAGTCCCTCAGTTGACCCAGCTAATGCCACATTTTTTTCTCAACAGTTTTCAAATTTTAGTTTTGCTTAATAAGTCTATCCGCATCTTGGACTCATGAAGAGGACAGCGCTGAGAAAAAAAAAGGAAACTGAAGTAGAAGGCAATGTGGCTTAATATCCATATACAGTAGGCACACTCCCATGACCTCTGACCTCCTTTCCCCTGTCAGCCTGTATGATTCTACCAAGGAAACAAACATGCATTTAGTTTAACTTCTAAAAAGTATCTAACTTTTCCAGTAGCTCTTGAATACTGTGGTTCTGGTTAGTACCCTGATCCTGTGGAGCATGGAGTCACAGTAGCATTTCTATTTAGTTTAATTAGCAACCCCATCTTCAAGGCTGTATTAATATTCACATTTACACTTCAAATATATTCAATGTTCTCATAAAGATAATTAAATCAATTTCCCTCTTTGATAGTCGGTTACTGCTCATGCATGTTATGCTGAGCCATTTCATTCATCAGCCTGAACGTCCAAAACAGTTACAGAACCAGTAAAGAACTATTAATGATGTTTTGATGGGTGATTCCATTGGCGATATAAAGGCTTTTATATTTTACCCAGCATGTATACTCAAGTGTAATGAGCCATTGGCTTATGGTGGGGATTTTTCACCTCATGTTTCCATTACAGTTTTGATTTGTCTTGATGAAATATATTGAACAGAATATTTGCTCTGTAATTAGATGAAAAATAGATTCTAGACTTGGATGACAATATGTCATGCACTGCCAAACTAATTGACAGTTTTGTCCTTAGTTATGAAACATCTAATAGGAGATGAATACATCTAAACTATGACTTATATCTGTCAAGTGGTAGACAATTGATACTTTTTCATTGACGGATTTCAGCATGAAAATGAAATAATTTCTTTTACGACAAGATTGTCATAGATTAATGACAAAAAACCCAAAAGATTTTCACTATAATGTCTTTGGAAAACAAGAAAGAAAAACAGAAAGTGAGTGGTGGGTAAAAGCCTGATAGTTTCAGAGTCTCTGGCTGTGATTGAATAGGGTCCGCATGAGGCAGTGGTCTCTGATCAGTACTAATAGGCCTCCTAAAGCCTGATGAATGTATCAGCACACTGGGGGAGTAATTGACTGCATTCAGTATGGTTGTAGTCATCAGCAATCTTCAAAAACATTGACAAGTGTAATCAATTAGCACTTGAGGGTAAAAACAGTCATCACAGTAGAGATGGTGTGAAGACAACACATACCATACCGCTGGAAAACTCAGTTCAACTGACACGTCTGCCACTTTTTAATTGACTTCGCAGACATTAATCTTGATGGTGGTGTTGATTATGAAACCTGCCATTATATTCAATAACAACCAGAGGATGATGAAGGTTTTATGTGACTCGTGAACACATACTGCTGCTGTGGTCCTGCTTCTCTCCTGCCTCATCATTATTCATTTAACCATATAGTTGTGATAGTGTTTATTATACAGTTCCATAGATGGTAGTGGTTTCTATTATTAGTACTGACAGGTGCAGTAGTAGTATATCCACTGTTAGTACATGTATTTGTAGTAGGGATAACAGTGATGGATATTTGCTTTAGTTATTGGTAGTTATACTAATAATGATAATGCTAGTAACAACAGTTGTAGTTTTGAACAGTTAAGTGTGCATCCATCTGTCTCCCCCCTGTGTGTCATGTGCCCCCCCACACACCCCTCCCGATCTCTCTCTCTTTAACCCTAACTGGTCAAGGCAGACGACCCTCCTCCAGAGTCGGAGTCTGCTCCAAGTTTCTGTCTATTAAAGGAAATTTTTCCTCTCCACTGTCACCAAGTATTTGCTCCTGGAGGATTATGTTCGGTTTCTGTAAATTGGCTCAAGAGTCTGGTCATGACCAGCTCTAAATGTAATGTATCATGGGATAACTTTTGTTATGATGTGTTGCTATAAAATTTGATGGCTTGATTGATACTAATAACCTTAAATGATTCGTTCTTGCATTTCTCTTACATCTAATTAACCCATAAAGACCCAGTGATACTTTTGTGGTGGTTCCCACATGATTTTCCTCCATATTTAACATTTCGTAAGTGATTTGTGTCATGCGTCGTCGTTTATGTTGATTTAGTTTTGGGTTTTTGTCTCTTCCTGTTTTATTTTGGTGATATGAGTCTCTTTCCTGTTTTGTCTGCACTCTGTCAGTCTTGTCTCTGTCTTCCCTGTCCTATTATTGCTTGCACCTGGTGTTCCTCTTGTAATTGTCCACACCTGTTTGTGATCTCTGCCTCCCTTATATATTCTCCTCTCTCCCGTTGTCTTTTGTCAGTGCGTCGTTTCTGTTCTCTGGTGAAGACCATCCCATGTTAAGTATCTTGTATCTAGAATCTAGTTTCCATGTGTGATCTCTCTCAGGCTTTTTAGTTTTATATAGAGCATGTTGTGCTTCTCCTTTTGTTAAATAGGTTTTATTAGTTTATTATGAGCACGTTGTGCTTCCTCCCTTTGTTCATCCGTTTTTGTCCTTTTTGTATTTTTGTTCAAATAAATCCATTTTACCACTGACCTCTGGAAGTCTTGTGCATTTGGGTCCACACCGAGTGTCGTATCATAACAATTTGTCACCACTGATTATGAAATAATCCTGTGTTTGGCATTTTTCCAATGAAAATCAGGTATTTTCCAATATTTAATTTACTAATCATTTAGATGTTCATAAAAGTTCAGTTTAAACTTGAGGGTTATTTTTTACCAAGAAACAGAAAACTGAAGAAAAAGTGAAATATATCATTATAGGGGTCATGTTTTGCTAAACCCACTTTTATTAGTCTTTGGTACATTCATTTGTGTATTTGGCGACCCTAACAATTAAAAACGTTTGAATTTGAACCCTCCAGGTGCTGCAAACCTATTTTTATGTTAATTTTGGCAAAAATCAAGTGGATTTCTACAACCCGTTTTAATTCCTCAAACTCCAGACTTCCATCAGCAGCAGTGGTTGTAGTCCATACTGAAAATGTGTCCAAACTTTGAGCCGATTACCGAAAATGTTCAGTTGTTGGTTGTATTAACGAACACAAGTGGTTGAATGGGACAGAGCAGCACGGTCAACAGCCTGGAGGGGGTGGGGTGTGAAGTGGCTCATTTGCATTTAAAGGGCCAGCGCTAAAAATGACCTTTCTGGTGTCATTACTCAGAAATAGGGTTGAAGATGGACCTGTGGAGTTGAATTAATGAAGAATTCCAACCCAAGCATAGCATTTACAGTTTATGTAGACCACAGGGAAATGTTTTAAAATGCATAATTCTATTTAAAAAAACAAAATATCACTCCTTTATGGTGGATGTTGGGTCTTTATGGGTTAAAAGGGTGAAATTATTCACAAAAGCCAACCTTTTTACCTCCGCCAGGATGTATTGTGATCACTTTGCTTTGTGTGTTTGTTTGTTTGTTAGCAAGATAACGCAAAAAATTACAGATGGATTTTCATAAAATTTTCAGAAAATGTTGATACTGGCACAAGGAAGAAATGATTCAATTTTGGTGGTGATCGGGCAGAGGTCTGCGCTCTCCGAGTGCTTTTCTTCTTGAGTTTGTGCTTATTACTTTTTATATGCAACTCTTTGCATGAGAAAATAAGACAGATTGTTTCCCATGAAATGTTCTCATATAACTGTGTCTTCACTCGATATTTTCATCAGTCTGACCATGATGGTGAGGACAGTGATGACACAGTTTGACAGTGCTTAAAGGTCTTGGCTCAGCAGTGTGCCATATGCCTGTGGATCAGGAGACTACTGGATAGAGACAGAAATAACTGCTAAACCATTTGGCCTGCTCACTAAGGACGAGATTAACAACATAATCACAGGCTAATAATGCCACAATCTGCACGATTAGCATTAAATTATGTTAATCTGTGCAGCAGCGTCTTCACTTGTTTTGGATACAAATAATTGTTATTGCAGGGAAGCAAAAGTTTGATTTAAACACATTTCAGAACTTAAATGACTTTGGTAAAACTCACACAGAGGAAGTGATACTGCTGCTGCTTTAATCTAATTTGTGAAATGCAGGCGACAGAGTGACAGAATGATGTGATAAAATCCTGATAAACATCAGCAATCAGTACAAATGATCAACTCCCAAGAAAAGTTTCACAATATTTAGACTTTTCCACTCAGAGAGGGAGCAGAACTCTGCCAAGGTTAATAAACTGTTCCACAACATTATTAACCCATAAACAAACCACAAATCATCCCTCACATTTTGGTGTTAGCTGGTCCTATTTGTTGGTTTGACTGATACTATTTAATTTAACTGTTACTGAAATAACTAAGGTCTTAATTTTACGTCAGCCTTGGGGGGTTAAGCTCTCCAATGCGACAGAAAAATGGGTAAAAAAAAAGTTTTTTTTGCTGATGGCTGAAGTTTTTTGTAGACTGCAGCTGAACTGTTGTTAAAACATGTCTGAAGTTAAGTGAAAGAAAGATAGAAAGCATACCTTAAGTGAAAAATGAAGTTGAAAAAGCATAAAGTAGAAGTAAAACTTTCAAATTGAAAAATTTTAAAGTTGAAGGAGGAACTAAAATGGCTGAAAAGGGAGGGTTGAATAATAAAACTAAAACTAAAGAAACTGAAATAGTGTAAAGTAGTTAAGTTTGATAATGGTTCCACAACATAATTAACCACACTTTATCCCCCAGGTTTAGTTGTTGGTTGGTTCAACCCTGGGGGTTCCAGTGTGGCAGAAGAAGGGGTGTGTAAAAAAAAAAAAAAAAAAAAAAAATCAAATTAAGTGCATTCTAATAATTATTTGATTCCAAAATTTCCGCAGAGTTTCATGAAATTATACTCACAGACAAGCGATCACCTGACCTCCTTGGTAAATGTAAGTCCAATCTTAATATGTTGTGCGAATGAATAAATGGCAAGTAAACTGTTTAACTAATTTTCTAAATGTATGGTGGTTCATTCAAATAAACACAATAATTAATAATAATAATGGAAAAAATTGAGATGAGGTTATTTAACCCATAAAGACCCAAACAGCCACCATCGACCAAAACCATCAGCTGATGTAACTGTTTAATACCTGTTGATCCACTAGTCCTATATATACTAACTGTAAATAACTGGTGTAAAATAGTTTATCTTTTCATGGTCGTCAGATATGACCCATTTGGAAGTTCAGAGGCTCGGTTACCATGGAAACACAGTCATCTTCTACAACATGCACTCACCAGTAAAACCCATGGAGTTGGATCAATGACAGTGAATGGAGATACTTGGTTTTGCCTTCAGTTATTGATATCTTTGCTGAAAAAGCGACTTTTTCTTCAGGTTTTTTTTTCTGTTTCTGATATAATAACCTTTGAATTTACTTTTGAGTTTTGATGAACATCTTCATGATCAGTGAATTAAATATAGGAAAATACATGGTTTACACTGAATATTGCAAAATACAAAGGATAGTATTATAATAAATCACTCAGCAAAAGTTAAATATAGAGAAAAATTCATTTGGGAACTGACATAAAAGCAGCGCTGCATTGTAAGTGGTAATGTATTTACCGCGATAATTGTTCTGTACTGAAAGGTGTTGAATCAGAAGTTAATACTACTGATAAAGTCAGAAAAGTTTTGGAGGTCATCTCATAATGTTAAACTCTATTTCTAGCCTAATAAAAATGATTCTGCTATTTAAACATGTGCACTGTTCAAGCACATAGTGTTTGCCTGATGTGTTCCTTGTTCTCTCAGATCAGCATTTCCTAACCTACCTGATGTTTTTCAGACAATTGTGTGTCAAAGCAGTCAGAGTTAAATAAAATATTAAAATAATACTATTGTTATAATTTACCGTCCATCTATAATGGCATCGTTACCATGTTAAATGACCCCACAGCTCCCATGACAGTTATTAGATAGTGTTTTTTTAATTTCTTCATCTGAATGGTTATTTTGGTTTTTGCCACTAGATAGAAAAGCCAGTGAATTTCCTGTGAAATGTCATCGAAATATGAGCATGGAAGAGTTGAGGTGGCAACAGGGTGCGTATTAGCCAGAGGACAGTCATGAATGTGTTAGAAGTAAAAGTAGTGGGAAAAAAAGTAGCTATATTTGACAGTAATATGCTTCAATTTGATGCTGTTTAGTAGTTTTTATGACTATTTATTTAATAGTAGATAGTCCAGCATTTGTTCGCAATAGAAGCGCCCACAACCTGATTTTATTGTTGCTATGGTTACAAATAAAGTTGCTTCTGCGTTACTGATTTCTTCATGACTGGCTGCTGCAGGTTATAATTTGTGATATGCTGATGTTGTTGCTCAGAAAGTAGTTCTAAGATTTTTGCAGACGAGAATGTTGGTGTCCAAACTTCAAATCTATGGTTGTTTTATCATTTTGAACATTTTCTCAAACGATTGTGCAGATTTGTTGTCAGTCAGAGTGCATGGGCAACAAAATGTAACTGCATCAAGTCCTTTCCATAAAATAATGGATGCTGAGGACATTCAGTTCTTCCATCAGATCATGTTCATCCTTCAGTGGTAGATCATAAATAATCAGGTTGTTCAGTGAGCTTTTCCTTCAGCATTATTGATGTTGATAACGAAAGTCTTGCCTCTTCTTGACTGTGATTAGTTGGTGAGATAGAAGTGATGAGTATGGTGTTGTTCCAAACAGAAGTTCTCTTAGAAATGCTATTATCTAACATAGACAAATGACCAGTGTTGTGCAAGTTACTTCCACACTGTAATACATTACAGATTATATTTTTTGGTAGTTAAGTGAATTTCTGTTTTTATTTTGCTAAAAATAAATAAATAAATAAAATATATCCTAAAATAATAAAATAAATCCTAATCCTAAATTCAAAATTCATAAAATTGTAATGTTATGTAATTTAATCCAATTTTACATGCTATTTTGACATGAATGAATGAATGAATGAATAAATAAATAAATACACAGTGTTGTGCTGGTTATTTCCAAATTGTAATACATTACAAGTAACGCTACAGTCAATGATGTTCGAGTCCCCTCAGGAACGCATCCTTTTTTTTTTTTTTTTTTTTTTTTTTTTTTTTACATGTTCAAACGGGGGCATGGAACCAAGGACACCAGTCGATAAATCCACAATTGATAGCTCAGCTAGCTCAGTAAGAAATACTACAGTCTACGATGTTCGAATCCCAGCAGAAACATTGGAATTTTTTCCAATATTTTACATGTTCAAACAGGGGGCATGGTGCCCAAGACATAAGCAGATAAATCCACAATCGCTAAAGAGTTCTACCTAGTCATAGAAACGTTAGCTCATCTTGTCATCGCTGATCACAGGGATCATGCTTACTAGCTTCTGTAAAATAGGGTTAGGGTTAGTAATGAGTATACGCCCATGTGGACAATGGACTGTCTTCTGCTGTCTTTACCCACTGGCTGAACACAAACAGGAAATAGAACCTTACAGACACATTTTTGGTTCCTTAAGGTCTTATGGTCTTGCTGTTTTGCTTTTCGTTTTATTTTTTCATTTGAGGAATTAAATTATGGATGAAAAGTGAGTTGTAACACAGGCGCTATTGAACATGTACAGAAATATCACTAAAACTTGATCAGTAATGCCTTACACTACTGCTTTATCAGCAAAAAGTAATCTGTTACTGTAATGCATTACTTTTGTAACACATTCCTCCCAACACTGCAAATGACTGACTCCAAGCACAAAATAGACTCTTACGCAAACTTCACAAACATACGAACACATGGAAATCTCACATACTGAACCTGATACATCATCAAACTAAAGTGACATGTGGTCGGCAGTGCCTTTCACTTCGAAGCCTTTAAGATTAGATTAGAACCACAATGGGGAAATTCAACAGCCAAGTCAGCATCAGAATAGAGTGCACGAAAAAGTGTGCATGCAAAACAAATAGTGTAAAAACAATGAAGAAGAAGAAGAAATTCTATATACATTTAACTCAGAAAACAGGTATACATATGTTGATTCTCCTTTCAGTGCTTGTGACACAGGTACTATTGAAGATCTGGAGTTGATCCCCAAATACCTTCAAACTCAGCTCTCTGCTCCTAATGTGTACTGTGTGCTAATACTAGTGCTAAGTACTGTTTGTGTGTTGGGATCCAACTGTGCTCAGTGCTAATGCCAACACTAAGTGCTAATGCTAATCACTAATGCTAATACTATGTACTGTGTGTAGTACGATGCATAAAATGAGGAGGCCAATTTTCCCTTCAGAGATAATAACCTTTGACCTTGAACCTTCATCTTTTACTGTGTGTCACATCCTGTAATCTTAAATTGTGCTCAGAGTGCCTAAAATAATATAAAAGTTTTATGATGCTGTAGCCACAGTAAGACTAACAGGAGCATTTTATTTTAATTTCATAATATATATATATATATACATGTCTTCTATTGGGAGACAGGGTTCATTTGAAGCAAACATTAGATTTAACTAATGGGTGAAACTGGAAACTCAGAAGGCTGAGGGAGATCCTGCGGGGGTGCCAGAAAATAGGATTTAGTGAATTGTGTTAAATTTTACTTTAGTAATGCAATATCATTTTTTATTAAACAAAAACTTCTTCTTAGTATGAAATTTTTCCACATATGGACTTAATATTGTAAAACCCTCACAGAGCCTGAAGAGCTGTTTGTATGTTTGTGACATGGTTTTGAAATGAATCCTCAGGGATAGACTGGTGGGCTCAGATAAGGGGACCTATGCAAAAGGCACAGAGCAAGCAAAGCACAAGAAGAAAGAAATATTTTTATTGGAACAGAAGGGCACTGTTTTAAGTTCAATTTCTGATTCTTCCCCATTGTTTCCCAAACATACAAGCTCTTCCAGATCATAAATCCCCCTCTGAAAAGGTGCCTTAACCGTCCAGTGCAGCAACAATAACATAATTCTCTCACCAGATTCCAAGTGTTAACAGACTTTTTCACAGTTTAACTTGTCCCAGAGGGAAAATCAGAAGTGAATGATGAAAATGATGGCTGTATTGTTTAGAGATTTGTCAGAGAATCACAGTGGGTGAGAGGACACCTGAATGTGAAACAGCCATTATCAGTGCAACTGCAGTTAAAGGATCCCCCATGATTGAAGTGTGTCTGGAATGCCTGGAACTAGGGCTGCAACAACAAATCGATTAAATTGATTCTTAAAAGAGTTGGCAAAAAATTCAGCAGTCGATTTGTTGGGTCTTGAGCACGTTAGTATTGAGGCATATGCCCGCATGCTGTGTAGTGTAACAGAGGAAAACATAGAGTAGCATGGCTGAGGCTTCGGATGCCGGGCCAGATTTTTAAAGCTTGGGTTTACATTATATTCCCGGTGGCCAAGGCAACCCTGTTTGGCTCAAATGTAATGTGCCATTCACGTAACAAAACTGGATGGGCACCCTTAACATAATGTAAACCTAGCTTAAGATAGCCTACGTGTCATGATTACTTTAGCCCACAAGCTGGTTAGATACTCGTCGTCTGTTTTCAGACCTTAAATAAAATAAAATAAACACTGGACCTACGAAGCACAAGACAGGAAGATGGTTGTTTTGCTTTCATCTGCAAGTTTAATTCAGTTTTTTTCCATGTTGGGAGAAAATTTTTCCAAATTTTTGTAGAGTAGATTCCTAAAAAAATACATGTAATGTTTGATCAAGCTTGCGTCGAGGCCATCTTCTGGTTTTCGAGTGAATTATTACGTGTACTGTGATTCAGATAACAGCTGTTGTGATGTCCATGTTGCACCTCTATGTTATAGACCAGGGGTGTCAAACTCATTTTAGTTCTGGGGCCACATTCATCCCAATTTGATCTCAAGTGGGCCGAACCAGTAAAATAGTAACAGTGAAAAAATAAAAAATAATATTATGATCAGGTTTACATCTACAGAGTTTCCTTAAAAATCTGAATAAAATGAACAACTTGAATTGTCTTAAGAAAAACAAGTGCAATTTTAACAATATTCTGCCTCAGTTTATCAGTTTATAATTTACACATGTGCATTACAATCGCACAAAACATTTAGTAACAGGCAGAATATCGGTAAAATTGCATTTACTTTTCTTAAGACATTTCCATTTGTTCATTTTTGTTCAGGTTATTCATGTTTTTTGTAAAAGTATAGTCGGCAATGTAAACATTTTCATGTAATGTAACTTTTTTACACCTAAAAAACATAGAGAAAATTTGGGGTTGTCATAATTTATAGGTTATAATGTTAATATTTTACTGGTTCTGACCCACTTGAAATCAAATTGGACTGTATGTGTCTGTATGTGGAACCTGAATTAAAATGATTTTGACTCCATTGATTGTTAATATCTTCAGTGGAATTTTTGCATTTCACAAATTCATCCCACGGGCTGGATTGGACCCTTTGGTGGGCCAGTTTTGGCCCCCGGGCCGCATGTTTGACACCTGTGTTATAGACGGATACGTACATATTTGCACTATCTTTATGCATGCACACTTTTTCTTGTACTTTATTCTGTTGCTGCCTTGACCGTTGAATTTCCCTGTTGTGGGATCAATAAAGTCTAATCTAATCTATACAAATGGACGGAGTGTTCTGTCCGTCCTCTGCGTTCATTACATGCATATTTCTGTCCTTTCCCTGGGAGTTTGTGGATGTGAACTCCAAAAGAGAATACGGAGCAGAACTACTGGGAACTGTGGAGGCAGTGTTGAGATTTGAAGAGAATAATTCCAGAAATGGCAGAACTTTTTAAAGCGTGACTGTGTCAGTTAGTGAAACACTACTGATATATTTATGACACCTAACCCTTCTCAACATTAACATTAGTAATACCTCCTCTGTTGTCGTCCATGTTTGTTATTGTTGACTTTCTTCTTCTTCTCAAAAAACTTTACTCTTCTTCATGGTATTTGACCAGTATGTTAATTAAGAACGGCGCCCTCTGGTGGATTAATTGACAAACGCTCATTCCCACACAATGGACACATCTGAGTATGAAGGCAGTGACACTTGACACCGTGTGAAATGGACGTATCTATTTATGTACGTAAAGCGAGCATGAATCAGCCTTGAACCTCCAAAGTGGGGAACACCAGGGCCCTGAGCAGAGGTATCAAGTAACAAAGTACAAATACTTCATTACCTTACTTGAGTAGAAATTTTGGTTCTCTATACTTTACTGGAGTAATTATGTTTCAGTCGACTTTTTACTTCTACTTGTTACATTTTCACACAATTATCTGTACTTTCTACGCCTTATATTTTAACAATAGCCTTGTTACTCCTATTTCATTCCAGCTTGTTTTCATTCCGTTCAAACAAAAAAAAAAAAAAAACTGTCCAGATAAATGGCTCCATCCCGATAGAATGAATTTGATTGTGGTTGGATGAGAAGTATAAACATATACCTTTCTGACACCCTATTGCACAGGTGTCAAACATGTGGCCCGGGGGCCAAATCCCGCCCGCCAAAAGGATCCAATCCAACCTGCGGGATGAATTTGTGAAATGCAAAAATTCCACTGAAGATATTAACAATCAGTGGTGTCAAAATCATTTTAATTCAGGTTCCACATACAGACACATACAGTTCAATTAGATTTCAAGTGGGTTATACTAGTAAAATATTATCATAATAACCTATAAATAATGACAACCCCAAATTTCCCCTTTGTTTTTTTGGTGTAAAAAAGTAAAATGACATGAAAATGTTCACATTACCAAACTACACTTTTACAAAAAATGTAAATAATCTGAACAAATATGAACAAACGGAAATGTCTTAAGAAAAGTAAATGCAATTTTACCAATATTCTGCCTGTTACTAAATCTTTTGTGCGATAGTAATGCACATGTGTAAATGATAAACTGATAAACCGAGGCATAATGTTGTTAAAATTGCACTTGTTTTTTTTTTTTTTTGACAATTCAAGTTGTTCATGTTATTCAGATTTTCAAGGAAACTTTATAGATGTAAACCTGATCATAATATAATTGTACTTTTTTAACTTATTATTTTACTGGTCCGGCCCAGTTGAGATCGAATTGGGCTGAATGTGGCCCCTGAACTAAAATGAGTTTGACACCCCTGCCCTATTGGTTTGTGCATGATCATCACACCTGCTCATGACACAAATCATGTCACACTCCAGCAAGGACAGAGCAGACATATGTAGCCTAGTATGACAATGTCTGTGGCAGAGACTCAAGACAACTCAAGCGAAATGTCCCAACCAAACACCAGCGAGGAAGTTAGCAGCAGCCAGGAAGACCATTTTCAATGCGGCTTAAACAGGTAGCCTAGTGCATCCCAAATGTTTCAACATTAACATTTTAATATAACATTATAGTCAATATGGCCTTTAGAAAAATGTTTTTTGGGGAGGTGGGGTAGTGCACTATAGGCCCCTGTGGTGTGGGCTGAGCTTTTGTCCTAATGGCATGTTTTTTTCTCCTTCCATTTACTTTTATACTTTAAGTAGTTTTGAGACCAGTACTTTTGGACTTTTACTGGAGTAAAACACTTGAGTTGATACTTCACCTTCTACAGAAGTCTTTTTAAACCCTAGTATTTATACTTCTACCTGAGTAATGAATGGGAACACTTTTGACACCTCTGGATCTATCTTCTCCATCTGCAGTGGCTTATCCATACACTCACACTTCACTGCTGATTAGTAACAGTATTATTAAAAAGCTTGATTTACATCTGAGCGGTCATTGATGAAATTCTGTGACAATTTCACAAGTCTTGCAAGATAACAAATAAATAAATAAAAAAAATATGAGTCTGAAATCTTGAATCCTGCCTCTGCTGCTAATAGATGTCACAAATGAATTAACCCTCCGATATCCGGGTGCACCTTTTAGGCACACTTTGCACTTCATTTTAAAAAACTTCATATTATTTTTCACAATTTAAATAAGGTTAGAATTCAAAAGTTGTTCATTTTTGCATGATCTTTAAAATTCTGGCCACCAACTAAAATGTGCACATTGTAAACAAAAGAAAATTACAAGACTAGCATCTGTCTCCCAAGTGTGCCTAAAACGCACTATTTCTTCCATTTGATATATATGATTAGGGCTGACCTCGATTTACAAAAATAAAATCAAATTAGAGCAGAAAAATAAATCAATATATAATATTTAATAGTTTGATATATAGGTGTGCATTTTACGCACACTTGGTGACAGATGCTAGTATTTTTGAACATTTGACCTAGCGCCAAAAATAATAATGCAAATCAACCAATGTTGCTGTTAATCATTGACATATGCCAGGCTGCAAAAATCAAATATGTGATCCACTTTTTATGTAGTATATTGAAAAAAATATATATATTTTTTTGTTTTTTGCATCCAAAAAAATGGTTTGTTTACATTACAAACACGGCATTTAAAGGGTTAAAAAATGTGACAATCATTGAGTATTTGGTATTTTTATTTACGGCTCAAGTTGATGAAATAGAAAAAAATGTAAAAGAATTAAAAACAAACTGTATGAACATTTTTTTTTAACATTATTCCATAAGTGTGCGAAAAAGGCACACTTGGTGCTTAGGAAGGGCCTTACTGGACAGGATACCGGAGGGTTAAAGAAAAATATTGCTGCAATTGAAAACACTGTGAATGTAACTCATTTACTCACTAAAAGGGCAATGGCTGTAGATGAAGACTTACCCATGACAGTTTGAAATAGTTAAAATTGGCAGCTGATTTTGACATGGATGGATGGATGGAATTTTATATGATACAGGCTCCTATAGACCCAAAGTAAAAAAATATAAAAATGATAAAAATACAGCATTTGATCAAAACATGGAGTTGTTTATGAAAATGAATCAAGTATGTGAGAGTATACTGTGCACCGTTAAAAAGAAACTGTCATCAAATCTGTTCAAAATACACGTGATCCTCACATGTTTAATTAAACACTGCAGGTTTTCAGTTACAGGCTCCATATGGCTTGTGCCAGCAAACTTTAATTTTACTGTGAATTACCACAGCTACACAAGCGTCATCGTCTTTTAATGAATGAATGAAGTTCTTCATCGTGACACTTGAGCCTTCATAATTAATGAGGTCCTGGCTACTTTTCTTTTTTTTCCTTTGGGCATTTTATAAATTTACAGACAGAACTGTGACAAAACTAATCTCTCATTGGAATTAACGAAGTATCGTTTTGGTTTATACCCGTTCTGTAACAATGCATGTAGGACAGAAGAGTCATATGATTAATGAGGCAAGTCATCTTCACTATGAAATTTTTGGACATTACATTCCCATGTAACACTGTAAAATAAATACATAAATAAATCACGTTATGGGAATCAGCAGCTTTGTGATGATGACTCTTATGATGCTTACTGTGTTTTTATATCGAGTGCAGCCAAACCAGACCTAACTTCAGTAAAAGCCTACTGATGCATAGTATTATTTATGGTTTTTCTGCTAAAATCTCTGAATAGTCTGTTAACATAAATAAAGGGAAGAGGTCTTCACTGGAAGGACAGTATAAGACTATACAGGGTGTATATAAAAAAAAACAAAAAACATACATTTTGAAAAATTACCCCTAGTTCCACATTTGATAATTTTTGGAATTTTCTTTTATGGACGTCGGAAGGTAGGGGATAGGTGGATATTTGTCCAGATTTACAGACCCAGGTTTTCATGCATGAGTGAGCAGGGGCAAATTGCGCAATCCAAGTTAAAACTGGTTTGCACAAAGTAGCGGTGGGATTTAAATCCAATCCAAGGTCATAGGAAGGGACAATGGGCATCCATCTTGTTTTCCACAAAATCGCCAGGTTACAGCGTCAACACTTTGGCCACCATGTCAGTTTCATTTCTTTACCCATGGCAGCTGTTCCTGCCTTTCAAAGTTAATTCAACTCATTTAGGCCTGAAAATGTCACTGAGGACAGGCCAAGTTAGGGTTAGGGTTAGGGTTAAGCCTAACATGGCGGCCAAAATGTTAATGCTGTAACCTGTGAGCTCTACCTGTGTAAATCACGAAGCTATAAGGGGAAATGGACTTTCTACCAACTGTTTTAATTAATATATAATAATATTGAGAACGATATTCTGGTTAACATAAACATTAAGTGTTTCTTGTGTCAGAATAGCCTGAAAAAGCCAGATGGTACAAGTGAGAAATCCTCCCATGAGATGATTTTATCCACATGGAGCAGTTCTGGTTGTCGTCTTGTCTGTACTTTTCTCTTGAATCTGTTTCTTTTTGTGAAATGCTTTTCTGAGAAATGATCAAAGGACTGTAAAAGACAATGACTGACTTTTTTTTTTTTGTCTGAGTCTAGAGTTTTGGAGGCAAATCACTGTCGTCACATTTATGTTTGTTTCTCAGTTCTCTGACTTCCTAGTTGTAGTTTTAGTGAGCCATAACAAGCTTGATCTTCCACATGGCTAGAGTTATGACAACAGTTACAAAGAAATTCTGTCCTCCAGCCTGATTCATTATGGAGCTTCTCTGTAGTGCTTTTGTCCGCCACGCGAAACTCATTTGGTCACAGATAATGACATGTATTCTTTATATTTGCGTTGTAGCATGAGTCAGTTCATGTTTTTGATCTGCTGAATTAAATTTCCTGTGATCCTGGAGGAAGGTGAAGCTTTGTTGCTTTGCGTTTTTAGAAGATGCAGACACAGTACACTTCTCTAAGGGGTGGTTTAAGGCTACGATTTAATAAATATATTTCGGAAGTACTAATAATGGAGGAACTTGCCCATCTGTGCTTTTTTTTCCTGCAGAGAGACTCATCTATAGAGCGTCCACTTCATAGTGGACATGTCAGAATGAAGAGCAGCCAGAGGCCTCTTCACCACACGCGCCCTTTGTGCTTGCAGTGCATTGTGGGTTTGTTTACTGTGTGGTGTGGTGATGGCGCCCTGGTTTTAAGTGGTCAGCACATTCAGGGACCTAGACGCATTTGGGAAAACTGCCTGAAAAACTGCCACTCCTCACAGTCACAGCTTTGAGGTCCAGCCTTTGACACACACTGGGCTGCAATAAAACACTCATCTCTTTTCTAAAGGTATCATTGAGGCCAATTCAGATAGCAGGCTGTCTGTGGCTAAATCTTGAACATTTGGCACAGTTTCGAACAAAATGTTTCATCTCTTTTCCAACCCTTACAACAAAATAAAACAGAGCTATGGAGGGAGACTTTTTGTAGAGTAAAAACTAGTATTAAAAAGAAGTCAGATGAAATGGAGTTTCAAAAACAACTTTCATGCATGACGTTACTGCAGTGGACAGTTAATCAGTCTGTAATTAAAGTCTCTTCATTTGCTCAAACAATTAATCAATAAATGGACTCGAATCGATTGAAAAAATAATTTGATTACAATTTTCCTGGATCAAAGCTTTGTTTTCTTCGCTGTCGCTAAACATTGGTTCCACTATTATGTTTCACACAGACATTTATTGTGACGCATATGACACCAGGATCAACACACAACTGTATGATATGCCGTGTTTCCACTACATGGAATTGTCTCAACTCGGGTACCAGATAATTTTCCTGGTGACCATTTCTATTACAGGATACTACTGACTTTAGAGACGCGGCTTGTATCTTCCATGACATCTGCTCAGAGACAACCGCGACTCACTTGTTGCGTGTTGCCCCGACAAGCTGAAAGTTTTTCATCGTCCACCAAGGACATAAATGTCTGAACCTCCTCGACCGACCACGGTGTAGTTTCGCGGACTGTCATCATGTGGATTAACCTACAGGTATATTTACTGTAAACTTCCGCATCTGTTTTTTTTTTTTTTTGAAATGGCTGGTCGCACATTGGAGACACAGAGACAACTCTCTGACCAATCAGTGGTCTGCAGTGTTTACATGTCACATTTTAGTATCTCTTCACCTGTTTTGGAACCTCAGCCAAGCAGACACTAAAAAACTAGTACCGGGTACCACATTCCAGGTTCTTTTACATAATGGAAACACAAAAAGGCAGAGTCAAGTTGAGCTGGTACCATGTAGTGGAATTGCAGCATTAGTTCCATCTTTAAGTTGTATATACAGGGTGGGGAAGCAAAATTTACAATATTTTGAGGCAGGGATTGAAAGACAGTGTATGACCAATTAGTTTATTGAAAGTCATGAGAATTTATTTGCCACAAGAAAATTGACATAATAGAAAATGTTTTCATTCTATGTGTCCTCCTTCTTTCTCAATAACTGCCTTCACACGCTTCCTGAAACTTGCGCAAGTGTTCCTCAAATATTCGGGTGACAACTTCTCCCATTCTTCTTTAATAGTATCTTCCCGACTTTCTCGTAATAGTTTTGCTCATAGTCATTCTCTTCTTTCCATTATAAACAGTCTTTATGGACACTCCAACTATTTTTGAAATCTCCTTTGGTGTGACGAGTGCATTCAGCAAATCACACACTCTTTGACGTTTGCTTTCCTGATTACTCATATGGGCAAAAGTTTCTGAAAAGGTATGGATAATAGTGTTAGGTATGATTATGACATCAGTATATGTTTGGTTTCAAAACAATTGATGTAGTGTCTGCTGAGAAAAAACAACGAAATGTTCATTGTAAATTTTGCTTCCCCACCCTGTGTATATATATATATATATATATATATATATATATATATATATATATATATATATGTATATATATATATATATATATATATATATATATATATATATGTATATATATATATATATATATATTTTTTTTTTTTTTTTAATTGTTATGGTTGTTGTTATTTTATATAGATATCTTTTTTATAACCTTGTACTTTTATAATCTAATCTAATCTTAAACCACAGAAACAGAGATTTTTTAAACTCCAGTTTTGTGTATGTGTGCAGACAGAAAATTGCTTCACACCCCATTTTTGCTCATGTCTATCATTGCTTTGTATCATGAAGCTGTACCTGAAACATCAAATCTAGGTATGTAAACCACACAGATTCAGACATGTGTACTATATTAGTCACAGATTGTAGTAAAATAGATTAATATTGAAATATACCAACATATTAACTATGTGCTGGATTACTGCACAACTACACCATGTATTACTGTTACTATTGGTTGTATACAATGGTTTCCCCATAAAACAGATATGATACCACTGGCAGATGATCAAATGACATGTATTTCTCTGAATTTGAACAATGTTGAACATTTGATATAATCTAGCACACAAGTATAAAAACATAGCATAGCCCTTGTCCTGTCTAGATATTTCAATGTAGAAATATATTATTTTTTTATGTCTATAAGTAGTATGTGTCTGGTATAGTCACACAGTCTTTGGGGGTTCCAGAAATACTCTTACATCTTATATCTTTGATTTGCTTGTTTGTGACATCTAAGAAATCATTATTTATACCGCTGACACTTTGGCATGACACCAGATATGTGAAAGATGCAAATATGAAAGCATAATCATTAAAAAAAAAAACATCACCATGTCACTAGTTCCCTCAAGGGTCCTCAGTGAAGCCTCGGATTGAATGTTGAATAGATGAACAGTGAACACAGCAGATAATCCTGGGAATACAGTGATGGGATTCGTCTACAATCCATTACTGCACAAAAGACAGTATCATGAAATGAATATGCTAATAGGGACCACAATGTACCCCGATAAAGTGAGAAATAAGACAGTCATATGGGACAGACAGTGTAATATGGATCAGTCTTCTAAGTCTCCATTTTCCTTCTAAAGATTCAAGACAATGGATGCATACTCGTAATGTAAGTCATTAGGGGTGCTGTTTTATCCATCTTAATTTGGAGTATTACAGACTTCCACCAGGAAGTAAATGCCACATTGATCCCTGCAAAAGTCTTCTAATAACAGAATGCAAATTAAAATGAAGAGGACGGAAATTCTGTGATTACAAAAGACAGAGAGAGCCGCATTAGTCAAATGTCAGAGCAGTTACATGTGTCTGGAAATGACACAAGGAACATTCAGACCATTTAAATAATAGAGCTGTGAACAAAATGATAGAGAAAGCCTTTCTTATAACCATGAATTACTAAAATGCATAGATTTAAATGCAAGACAGAGCCTGTACTGTATATTAAAGACTTCTTATAAGAGCAGCGGTATAGACGTATTTGCTGAGTCAGTGATGCACTTTGAGAAGTTGGTCCTTGACGTTGCTTATCTCACAGAGCATTAGACAGAATATGACAGAATAAACCGGAAGATTAGAGGAGGCTTTTGCATATGACACTCTGCTGTTTGACAGAAAGCTATACATTTTTATTTAAAAGTTCTACGGATTATATAAAGACAGAAAATGCTGCATCTTGAAAAGTGTGAATTACTAATGTTAACCCTTAAACCCCTGACGTGTCTGTGGTGCTCTTTCTGAATTTATGGTTTATTTTAAATGTTTATGAAAATGCAACTGTTTGCTCAATAGGAAAAATTTCAAAATGCGCTGATAGAATAGACCTTGCATAGACATCAGAGCATGCTTGGTGCACCCCCTGCCATCTGTGTAATGGGGGAAAAACACAGAGCAGTGAGTGAGACCAAAATTACACAGTTTGGGCTTTTTTTTTTTTTTTTTTTACATTGTTTTCTTTGTCCTTTTGTTTTTTACTGTTGCTTGCAGTGTTTTTCCTTTATCTTTTTTACTATATTTTTACCATACCATACCAACTTTATTTATAATGCACTTTAAGAACTTTACAGCTGGCTACATGAAACATAAAACAAGGGATTAAATAAGTAAAAACAGTGATAACACAGGGTGCAAAGTGAGCTAAGGACAACAAAATACAACCATCATAAAAACAAAGAAAAATTAAATTCTGATAAATACAGCATAATATATATATATATACACACACACACACACACACACACACACACACACGCATAAAAAAGAAACATTTCAGTCATTGATTAAAAGCCAATGAGAAAAAGTGCGCTTTTAGACATGAGTTAAAGACAGGCAGACACTGAGCCTGACTAACATCTAAGGGCAACTGGTTCCACAGCTTTGGGGCAACAACAGAAAAGGCAAGGTCCCCACGAAGCTTATTTGGAGTTCTGACCGTGAAACTCAGTGGTTCCCAACCTTTTTTGGCTTGTGACCCCATTTTAACATCACAAATTTCTGGCAACCCCAGAACGGAGACTTTTTTTTTTTCCGCTAAAATTTATTTGTTTTTGATCATATAATAGTTTGCTATACAATGTTGCAAAGAAATGTTAATTTTAGATGACATTTAGTCTATATAATGTATATTATTATGGATGCAGGCAGAAAAGCCAGGTGTAGATTACTGCACAAAGTGAGAATTTTAGTCCAGCTTGGATTTACAAGGTTGACAACTAATACTGAACAAACAAGAACTCAAACTATGAATTATGAAAGAGCTGCAGCATCTGAAACCGACCACAATGAACATTTGAAAGATAAACAGTAGCACAGTGCTTTAGTTTTAGCTTCACAGTTTGTCATGTCTTTTATGTATTGTGATTCTCTCTCAACTCACCATATATATATATATATATATATATATATATATATATATATATATATATATATATATTTTTTTTTTTTTTAGTAGTAAGTTTGTCTTAATTTTTTATCAATTACTAGAAATTTCAGGCGACCCCATTTGAATTCCAGGTGACCCCACGTGGGGTCCCGATCCCAAGGTTGAAAAACACTGGTGTAACTGCTATTCGGAGTTCAACCAGGTGCCAAAAAGAAAAGCGTCAAAAACTTGCATGAAGGCAACACAGGCATATTTATTTTAATGAGTAAACCCACAAGTGATTAAAACCTTCATATGTAGTCTAAAATTTGTGAAAAAGCTGTGAAACAGACATTTAATCTGCTAATATTGGTTCTACTTTGATATTGCAGATGAAGATGTACAAGTTTTAGTTTCATATACTGTACTTTGCAGACCCTATGCAACATCTACTGCTGACAGTTTACTGTGGCATTCAATTATATGAGTCCTGCTAAAGGCTAAAGAAGAATATTTACATCTGACATATTGCATTGAGCTAAAATCCATTAAAACTCTCGTTGCTTCAAACACACATAAAGACGGCACTAAATTTTAATCTGTAGATGTATCAGCGCTGGTTTGCAGTGGTCTGTGCACTTGAGGGAAAAATATAAAACACCAAATGGGAGATGACATTTTAAACACCATTATGCCACGAGCAAATCAAGTGGAGTAATTGCAATCACATGTTTCTCATACACCCAGAGGACTCCACTGGCTTTGACGAATTCCTTATAGAGGAGGAATTATAGTTGCAAGATGAACATGTGCTGTTTTCTTACTGGAAAATATACATTCATAGACATATCCCTTCATATATATCAACATAGTCAGAATGGTGCCAGTGCTTCAGTCAGACCTCGGTTTGGAAACACTTTGAACACTTCCCTGTCTGTTTTAGAGCAGTTGATGGCATAACATCAGCTTAAAAGTGAAAACGCATCTCCTTTTGGAAGCTCACGCAGGAAACTCTGCCATCTACTTGCTTTTAGATCCAGGTGTTGGCTCTGATAGAGTAAACTTAACTACTCATATCCAAGGTGAGTAACTCTCCTGACTTCTTTTTTTCATTTCTGTCCAATATGAGGGAGTGTGGCAAGTTGTTTGTGTATCTTTAAGTCTTTTCAAGTAGTGTCCTCCAAAGGGAAATGAAAACTCTTACTTCAGTAATTTGCTCACAGAAGGCCACATCTTAAATTAATACAATGGGGAAAAAAGCAAAGCATCCATCTTCAGTAAAGCACTGGAACAGTTTTTAGCACGCCATGTTGTTTATTCTTAAGCAAGATGCAAGCAAGACTTCAATAGAGCTTGACTAATATGGGATTTTTGGGGCCAATGGTGATATTGGGGGCTAAAAAGCCGATGTCTGATAGATCGACCGATATTTGATATATTGGCTGATAAGCGGTATATCAGTCTTATAGATATAGATATAGTTTTATATTAGATAATGGTGGGCATGTGAATTAACAGTCACATCTTTGCTTATCTCACAAAGATAATTTACACAACTTTAAAACCATGAATAATAGTCTTGTATTAGACTAGTATGTGACTCATGGGTTGTAGATGTGGTACTTTTTATGCTGGAAGAGCAGACTTTTGGGAAAAGATGTCTATATTTTATAAGCTGTGACAGAAAATTATTTGGTAAATCGTTCTTTAAAATGTAAATGACAATTAATCTACAGTATTAATAATACCCAGGCGCGCCTGCAGAGTGAAATTGTGAGGTACACAGGAAGCACACATACGGGGGTCCGTGATTGTCGGACTGTGTGTGTGTGTGTGTGTGTGTGTGTGTGTGTGTGTGTGTGTGGGGGGGGGGGTGTTAGTGTGATTTGAAACTGAACATGCTTACTATTCCTCTAACTCTCCAGGCAGCACAGACAGAAGCAGAGCAACAGGATCTTAGATTTTTATGCTCATTTTCTGTACATACCAGTCTTAAATGTCACCTTGTTTTGTTTGTTTTAATTTTCTAGCTAAATTAGTCTATTTTTATACATCTTAAATTCTCTTGGCATTCAGTGTGAATGGCAAAGTAAGATTGTCATTGTACAGGGAAACCTGTTCCTTTACTGTAGACATGACAATAAAACACTTTGAATCTTGAATCTCTAAGGATCATGGAAACAATAGGTTTTCCTGAAAGTGTGAATTACTAATGTTAAGTGGATTTTGTTAATTGGAATATATCACGATTCGTAGCTATAATGCAAAGTATGAGGATAACATTAATAATATTATATTCCAATAATCTAAAATGTTTACATTTACAAAAATCTATTCATGTGCAACAGTGTAGTATATTCCACTGACCCTTGATGGGCCAGCTTTGGCCCACGGGCTGTATGCTTAACACCCCTGTTCTAGATATTCTCTCAGTCAGTTCATGTACAGTTCAGCTCTCTGACCTTACAGCTAATGTATCAGGGTTTATCAAATATAATCAGTGTTGCACAAATCCCACTTATTTGTAACAGGCTTCCAGATAAATGTTACTGACTGTAATAGAGATGCATATTGAGCAAATTATTCACTGAAGTACACGACAGGAAGTGGGTCAAACTCTGGCAATGAGTTCAAGACTAAAGCTGAACTGTAGATCAGTTTAAAAGCCTTTTTTTAGCGTTCTTTATCTAACAAGAGCCCTTTTAGAATGTTAAGACTATAAGTTTTCCACAGAGTTTTCCACAACTTGTTCCTATATATGATGTAAAACCACTGGATGATTCCCAACTGACCATAGCCATTCATTCATTCATTCATTCATTCATTCGTTCATTCATTTTCTGAACCCGCTTTATCCTCACTAGGGCCACGGGGATCATTGGAGTCTATCCCAACTACCTATGGGTGAAGGTGGGGTACACCCTGGACACGTCACCAGTTCATCACAGGGCTGACGTGTAGAGACAAACAATCAGTCTCACATTCACACCTATGGACCATTTAGGTTAACGATTAACCTATGAATGCATGTCTTTGGATGGTGGGAGGAAGCCGGAGTACCCGGAGATATGACCATATCCAATTTGTTTCATTTTTTTTTCTGTCTCAAACACTGTTCCACTAGTGTTATCCCTGTTAATATGCAAACTGTACCTTTAAAAACAGCTTAACGCTCATTATTAAAGCTGGCCTTTAATTTTTCCCATGTGGCCCTAATACACTGTCGTACTGTTGTTTCTACTTTGATTTCATTTTTGGTCTTGTGAAGCATTGACCATCCTTTGTCAAACTTGGTACACCAAATAAACTTCATGTCTTTACTTGATGAGAGCTTAATGGGCATCTTACTTTTTTTAACTGGTATAATACAACAGACTATCCAATCTAATCCAACTTTATTTGTAAAGCACTTTAAAACAACCACAGTGGACCAAAGTGCTGTACAGAAGAATAAATAAAAACCAAAGTAAGAGTAAAATACAAGAATAGATTAAAAGACATAGAACAACTGTACAAAACACAAAACAAAATAAAACAGTGCTGTACAGAAGAATAAATGAAACCTAAATAAAATAATAAAATACAAGAACATATTAAAAACATAAAAAGCTGTACAATTAAAAACAACAAAAAATGAAAACAATAAACCAATACATATTATTATTATTATTATTATTATTATTATTAATAATAATAATAATAATAATAATAATAATAATAATAATAATAATAATAATAATAATAATAATAATAATACATTTTATTCATTTAGCGCTTTTCATGGAACTCAAAGATACTTTACATACAGCAGATAAAAACAGAAACCAAACACATTAAAACAGATAAAAAGCAGGTGCAGAAGACAGGTATATGAATATAAAACAATTAAACATTAAAATTAATCATTAAAAGCAATCGTAAATAAATGAGTTTTTAAAAGGGATTTAAAAGTGTTGAGGTCAGGGCAGATAAATAAAAATAAAACAAAAACAAAACAAATAAAACAACTGAATAAAAATAAGACATTCAAACATCTCACATTGTTTCAAAACCCAAGGAGAAAAGATGGGTTGTAGAAGCCAAAAATGTAATAACAAACAATAACGTAATAATGGCTGATAATGTATTAAATTTGCCTTTTTTAAAATGTAATAGGCCAGTAACGTGATAAAAGTCCTGAACCAATAACGTAATAGCTTTTGGCCAATAATGTTTTAACTCATTACGTTATTGGCTCAGTTATTACATTTGCAAAGATTGTGTTTTTACCAAGCCAAGAACATATTAACCAGCCAATAAGTTATAAGATTACTGGCCAAAAGTTATTACATTATCGGTTCAGGACTTTCATTACGTTATTGACCAGATATTACGTAAAAATGGCAAATTTATTATATTGTCAGCCGTTATGACGTTATCAGCTGTTATTACATTATTGGCTGCTACATGGGTTTTAAGAAGGGATTTAAAAACAGACAGAGGAGGTCTGTCTAATATGTGGAGGCAGATCGTTCCATAGTTTAGGAGCTGCTGCAGCAAAGGCACGTCCACCCCTGAACTTATGCTGAGTATGACTATGTGTGATATAAATTGTGATCATTGTTAAAAGCACTTTGAAAGGTAAGATTGCCCCAGTACACTCAAAAAAATGCAAACTACACTCCTCAAAAAACATTTTTTTATTTTTTATTTTTTTTACGCTTTTTAAAATCCTTGATTAAAAGGAACAGCACTGATTTCCAGTTTGATTGCTGTGAAACCAAACCATTTCACTGATTGCACTTGGTTTCTCATGAAGCCCATTACTATTACTCGTTTAAGGACATTTTCTGTCAGTCTTACTTTCACCACCAGAGTTCTTTTTGTGTGATGTGATAGATATGACAAAACAAATATCTACTTGACACACAGATGATACAGTGTAGGTATTTGTATTTTGGATTCACAGTCTATTAATCAGAAATTCAGGCATTTTATATTTACTTACCATACATAAAAAAAAAAAAAAGATTCAATTACCTTTTGAAGTTTTAAGATTTTCTCAAAATATCCTATATCATGTATGATTTACACACCATAACAGTTTTAGTTCCTCTGTGCAGGAAATGCATGATATTCTGAATATTTTGTTCCTAATTATGCAAAGAAAAGTATGTATGGGCTGAGACTCGCACTATAGTGGCACAAGATTGGCCACTCTACATTAAGTCAGATCATATTCCACTCAGTATGATAATCAGAGGCCGGTCCATTACGCCTAATTATATCAATCATTACCCGCAGCTTTAAAATGGCATGTTACACCCCGCTGGGAGCATTTATGGTGCTGTATTCATCAGGGACAAATTGAAATTCAAACCACATGAAGCACAAACTCAAATCACACCTCTTGCATCTCATTGGAAATGGCTTTTATTTTCCTCTTTCTTCCACTCTCCCTCAATAAGTCTATGAATCAGAGCTCTGCAAGTCTAATTTCAAACTGTAATGTGTATCATGTATGAAGAAATGTACACATATTGCAGTTTTTGTTTGTTTGTTTGTTTGTTTTTTTACATTTGTTTACCATGCCCAAATTTATGCTGAGGTCTGTTGTCTGCTGAGGGTGAATTGTTAGCTGATGTTAGCTTACCCATTTGCTACGCAATGAAACAGGGAATTAATTTGATGGTCAGGAGGTGATTGTAAATGATGAACTGCAGCAGTAAGTGATGGTAGATACTGTGTTAACCCTTTAAAGGGCACTCAAAGAAATACTCTGAAATTCAAAATTTCAACCATAGACATTTTATTGGAGGACATAAAATTGTATTACTTTTGTGAAATTTTTCAATTTTTTTATTATGTAGAAAATCAAGGTTAACAAAGTTACCATATTTGGTTCCTTACCCATAAGTGACAAAAAACAAATAACATCCAAGAAATATATTTATAAAAAAAACAAGAAAACACAGTAAGGTGAGAGGAACATGTCTTTTCTACCATTAGAGCATCATAAGTGCTGATCCAGACACCTGTCAGCATCCACATTATCCCTTTGAACATCATTTCTTACATTAGTACCAGTGGTGTAGTACAGGGTATATGGGGGTATACAGTGTGTACCTACTTCTTTTTCAACCATCATTGCGTACACTCACTTCTAAATCAGTGGCGGCTGGTCGTCTTTCAGAGAGGGGAAGCTCATTGTTGGCTTACGTAAAAATTAAAAAAAAGGCAAGTTATTTAAACATAAATTCGTCCCTCCGTTCCTTTTTAAGAAAATGGTCAGTGACCTTATCGTACCAAGTAAACAAGAAAACACTGAAATTATGGTAAATTGAAACAAGGAAGTACAATGAGTATGTTCAATTTACAGTGCAAGAAATGAACAAGTCCTTTCGTAGTGGTTTCTCTCTCGATTTCACAGCAGAATACGCAACGGTATTAAACTGAACTCTGTCAAGGGAAGGAGTAAATGTCAAAATAGCTGTCAATCAAACTGGATTCAGCCTTTCGACTGATCCTCCAATCAGCACGTGGAAGCCTGGCATCCAGCCCAGCTGAGCTCTGCCCACAGCTCCATTTACCCCCAGAGACGCCCGGCATCCGAGGGCGGGACAACATTGTGGCATTTATCTAATTACCGTCCAGTTTTGAGGCAATGAAAAAAAAACTGTTCCACTCAGTCCCATTGAAGTGCATGGACGCTGAGCGTCTACGGACAAATGCACTGAGCAGAGATCGAATGAGAAAACAGCGCAACGGGAATGTATGAGAAGTGAACAACATTGAGTCCGTTGATTTGTGAGAAAGCTGATTCTGAACAAACTCATCTGTGAGATGAACGTGTTCTAACACATTTGTAGTCAATGAAATGTCAACACAACCGTACATATTTGACCATTTAATTTTCATAATTTTAGGGGGAGCTGGGCTTCCCTTGCAGTCTGTCAGAAATCGCCTCTGTTCTAAATCCCCTCTGATGTGCACCATTCAGTAATATTTGTAACTTAAATCTTTATTGAGTTTTATGTAGAATTGTAACAGTAATCAAAAAAAGACAAAGACAAACAAGAGCCCCCAAAAAACAACACAAAACAAAAAAAAAGAACAGACAAACGAGAGCACAAAAAAGTACAAAAGAAAACAATGAGCCTGGGTTGTAATAGCCAGTCTACTGATTTTGTGTAAATATAGTCCATTTATTCCACTTTTTATCCAGTTGTGGTTCTTGAGTAGTATCTGAGCCAAATTGCCCATAATTTCCCCTAGGATGGTGAAGCCATGACCCGCCCTACTCTGCCTCTAATTGGCTAATACTCGGTTGCCTTCACTGATTAGATTGATCAACTTTAGGCATGAGGACAGATGAGCCAATCAGAGGCAGAGAAGGGCGGGTCGTGCTGAGGAAAATATTGCTAACTAGCGCTGGCCACCTCTGGAACCTGACTGGCCACCTCAGGTGCCAGTGCCACCCCAGCTGATTGACAGGTCACTGCATGTCTTGTTGAAAGATGTGCAATTATTGGAAATGTGAATGAGAAAGGCAGAATAAACGTATTTCAAATGAGTGAGACATATCGAGAGAACCTACTTTCATGGAGTACATAATTCTGAGGTAAGTTTTAAGGTGGCTTCAGAATGAGTCACTGTTTTAAACTACTGACCATATGACTGCACATTTAGAGGAGAGATGTTGTCGCCAATTGTTAAACTGTGTGAGTAGGCTAACGTTATGAAAGGCTAACGTTATCCTATGTTTGCATCATGTTAAATACATTTATATCATGCAGCTCCTTGTGTGACCAGTAAAATCTACAGACTGCTCCTGGTCAAGTCATGATAATTTTTTAATAGTGAGCAAATGGATGGATTTTTGGGTAAAGTAAATAGGCTAGTTTTGCATGTTACTAGTCACTTTTCCATTAGACATCTGTGCAAAACTTTACCAATATTTACTGAGTGTCAAAAAAACAGAAGTGCGTAATGTCGGTATTTCCATTAAATCACAAATGCAATGATTTGTTTATTTATTATCGCGAGATGACACGAGAAGTCGGTCCATAAACATGGCGACAAACATAAATATCATGTTGATTTACAGATATATTCATTATTATGTATTACCCCTCTATCTCGTACTAAATTAAAAAATGATTCAGTTTCCTGGTGTGTCCACACATACCGCCCCCTATTTTTTTTTTAAGACTCTTCTTCTTCGCTTGTTGTAACGTCCGTCAACATCTGTTTTTTTTTTTTAATTTTTTATTTTTTTAATCACATGACTCTAGTTGCGGAAAAAGGTCTTTCCATTGCAGTTTTGCATGATATACAATTTGCGCTACACCCGAAAAACCACCTCTTGCCAGCGCAAAAACTTTTTATCGAAAAACAAAAGTTTTGGTGAAATTGTCATTTTTCCATTTGGTAAATTTTTATACGCAAGTTATATTCGCTCAATTTGAGGGTCAATGGAAAAGTGACTACTTTTTCCAAAACAGGGCTTTTTTCTGGACTACTTGAAAAAAAACTAGGGGCCACTACACCACTGGTTATAATATCTGGGTACTTTAAAATATTAATATGTATGTAATAAGTTTTACACAAAGACAATCTCATTTAAATTATAGGGCAGTAACTTTCAACAGAATCTTACTCTGTATTTGTCTGATGGGTATTACATTCAGTAGTTTTATCTACAGTACTCAGACAGCTCAAACAAATACACAACTCTAAATGTTTCATGTTGTAGGAACAGTTAGACTGAGTTTTACTCTCTTTTACCCGGATTGTAAACCACCTCTTCACAAAAACCAAAACTAAGAGCCAGGAGTGGTTCAGAGTTATGACGGTATTTGTTTCCATACAAATGCACCACTTCAAAGTTCAGTGGTTTCGACTGAAAAGCTTCAGGCTCCAAACTTGTACTGCGAGTCAGTTCTTTTCCATTTTAACTCCTAATGTTTGGCCATGAATGCAAACATCGGATAGCCATGAAGACAAAGTGAACATAAATGGCATCTGATAAGTAGTCGCTCTATCTGAGAGGCTGCAGCGCTGGAGTCTTGAACAGACTGTTTCCAGAGCTTCTTCCAGCTGAACTCTGCCATCTGCTGAACTCTGACTCTGCCTACACAGGACTGACGGTCCTTAGAGAACATTTATATATGCAGTATACAGTATATACACTCCATAGTATTACTGTCTTTCTGGGCGTAAGGCAAATTTTTTTAGTGTTTATATTGTAACTTTTTTTGTTTCTTCCGAACTTGAATTTACATTTGCACAAGGCAGGAACATATAAACAAAATAAAAATGACACTTCTAAAAACTAAAAGATGCCAACAAAATAATTAAAATGAAAGGATTTTAGCGTTATATCATGGCCTCACTGTATTTAAATCCAAATGTATGATCTAATCTAAATGCATATCCTGCGTTGTGCTGTATGTGGTGTTCATGTCTTTTACTCCAGTCAAAATAGTTTGGCTTCAAAATGTGATGTTTTTCCATTTTTCGCTGAACACAGTGAACTTTTTAAAGTGATACCATTTAGAAAATAGTCAGTTTATATCTTCTCAAACTCATTCCGACTCCATTATGAGAAACTTTTAAAACTAGCGGAATTGTGTTGCCTCCTGTCGCAGCCACAAATACACAACTCAGCCACATTCCTGTCACGGATGGATTTGGAACATTCAAAATTAGAAAGTGGGTTGTACACACACTCACACACAAACACACACATCCACACAGGACTAAATGTGTGCCTGCCTGCCTGCCTGCATAGTGACTTCCACTACTGCTGGGTTTCCAGTTACCAGGCCTCCCTCTCTCGTGTCTCCTGTGTTTCAGTCTGTCTTTTTCTTCGCCGGCTCCAGGAGTCTGGCTGTCTGCTCTGTAAATAGAGTTGACCTCAGTGCAAACTTACTGCTGCTACTGTGTTTAACTCTGCATGGGAGGCCATGCATATGTAGAGCATGTGTATCTGTATGTGCACTTGTGTTACGTTTGAGTGCAAATGCGGATGAACTGTTTTATCCAATGTTTTCTTCTCTTCCGTTACAGAAAAAGTTTACTTTTGGAGACAGTTGTTGAATCGAAGCTGTATTTTGTATGACATTGTCCAGTGATGTAACCAAATATAAATGTTGACAACCTCACCGCAACACTATTGTGTGTGTCCTGACATATCATATTCACTTCAATTCAGACTGGACAGACATCTAAACCACTGAACCTCTACATTTAAATTATGATGACAGAACAGTTTTGCTGCTCTGTAAAGGCTTCGGAGACAAACTAACCAGAAATAATTGTTACTGACATGATAATCTGAACAACCTTTCTGTTTATTAAGAGTGAGTCATTGCACTATTAATGTCAAAGAGCTGGCAGACAAATAAAACTGTGCACACACAAAGCCTATTGTATGTTATTCAGAAGGGAAAAAAAAAACAGCTTTGACTGTATGTTTTGTGCCAAATAACATAATACACAATGTCGTCTGCCAACCTGGTTGCAAGAAAAATGCTGCTATTTTACATTTCTGCAAACCACATATACATATAATCTCAATGTAATTTGTTGTTGAAGGGATCCACTCCTTTCTGGCCTTTTCTTAAGATGTGGTTGGGATGGAAGGCAGATTATATAGACTCGGAGGCTTTGCCAGAGTCCAAGTGCAGAGTAGAGTTTGAGGGGTTTGGGCAATAAAAAATGGTTTAGTTCAGGCTAAACAAATATTGTGGTTTGGGTTAAATAATAAATAAATGTGAGTCATTTTTAGATGCATCCACTCATCTCTATAACAAAGTTGGTTGGTCCTTATAAGGCTTAAAAATGCAATATTTCAGAATCGGCTTGAATTTCTTTAAAGCTGCAGTGCACTAAAGTTGTTTTGGCATCACTGTGCAAAACCTCCATAATTACCCTTCAGCGTATTGTCTCAAGATGTGTAAGAGAAAACAGGACTTTTGTACCTTGTCTTGACTGTTTACTGTTGAAAATCTAATTTTGTGTAATAAAAGGTGGGAGGTGGGGGAGTTCAATAGGTGACTGAAACCTCAGAGTTATATTGTACAATTTGGTATTTTTACACTTTTCTTTTGTAATCTTAAAATGTTCCTAATTAGCCTGTGGCAATCCAACAGGTTTTGAAACCAAAAAAATGTTTAATTCTCATATATTTCTGATAAAAGTCTGACCAATCATTTTAGTCCGTCCGAATAAAATGATTGGCTGAGTTTCCTGTCTGTCATCCGTTGCTGCATTCCACATCAGTTACCAGTGCCTCTGAATCTGACTCCATTGACCCATTTCACTCTTGTTGCTGCTCCTCTCTAGGGGTGTGAATGGATAGGACTCAAATGCACGGTGCTGAAGGGAAAAAAACAGATTTATTAACAGAAACAACAACCAAGGGGAACAAACAGGAAAACCTGAGTGCAGCAGACAGTCTGGTGACTGAAGGATGGAGATACAGTCTGGGTTATTGGAGGTGATGGAGGTGTGCCTGATCTCTCCCACTCCCAGTTCCCATTCCCACAATGCACTTCGTGACAAAATTTCTGAAAAGGCCCAAGTGACATATGGGTTTGGCATGTAAACAAACAGACTGCTTGTGATGGAGTACACTTCGAAGTTGTTCACTGTCAGGGAAGTGATTCATGTACGTAATCATGGAAAGACTAACAGACTCATGATACTTACACTGTCGCTCAGGTTTTACAGATTTAATGAAAAAATTGGTGAAGAACGTTATATGCTGCTTTAATGAGTTTTGTAGTTTCAGAATAAATCAGAGCTAAACATCACTGTGTATGTAACACTGTAAGTACTGATCTAAATTGTATCTGCTCACACAATGGATTAAAGAGAGTCCAAGTTTTGGAATAAGTGATTATTCCAGACATTTCAGGTGTGTCCAGTTTCAAGTGCTGGTTTTAAATAGGGGTTATTATGCTAAAATAGTCTCATCATCTGACTGTTTTCTTGTCCTCCTTTAGATTATTAGTGACAGCAGTGTCAGCCGTTGGCAGTGTTGGACAGAACCTGTCCCTTGGCCTGTCTAGACCTGTATTCACTGAGCTCTGCCATGAACTTGTCTACTGGTGTAAAGACTGAGAACTGTGTGGTCATGTACTGTGATGGTGTGGTAACGACTGTATGATATATCACTGTAATGACTGTATTAGATAGATAGATAGATAGATAGATAGATAGATAGATAGATAGATAGATAGATAGATAGATAGATAGATAGATAGATAGATAGATAGATAGATAGATAGATAGATAGATAGATAGATAGATAGATAGATAGATGTTCCTACCCCCTTCCCATTACACACAACTCAAATTAATCTGTTTAAATACAGAACTATACAGCTATATTGTTTTCTTTAAATACTGACAGTATTGTTCTAGATTAAACTGCATTTCGGCATCCTTATATTTATTAAAAAATTGTATTTTACGTATTCTTTTAAAATTATTTTAATCTTTACTTTGCTTCATTTCATCTGTTATACTGTTCTATAATTTAAGATAATTTACTATTATTTATTTATTATTTTATAGCATTTCATTTGTGATTAAATCCATTGTGTCTTTGTCTTCAGGAAATGTAAGTAAGAACAGTTATTGTATTTGGCTGGTTACTGTCTGCAGCTTTACTGATACTCGTATTTCACTTTGTGCAGCACATTGTGCTTCCATCTATGATGAAATGTGCTTTATAAATAAAGTCTTGCTTGAATCATTGAATTTATTTTAATTAGATAAAGAGCATGTTAGGATATACTTTTGGAAGCAGCATCACCTTCCAACAACATGCTTCTTGCAGAACAACAGAGGGATCATGTATATCCTGAAAAGCATTGTCTGATTTTAGACATAACCAACCGATGCTTGTCATTGTATACATGATCTGTGTGTTGTCAGCGTTGTGGAAAGCAGGCTGTTTGACCAAAGCCCTTACCGTCCTTACTGATTATTTCAAAGCAGCTCTAATCTAATGTATTGAAGTAAGGTTTGTCGGGCAAAAGAAACAAGCCAGTGCTTTCACCCTATCCAATATGTGTTCAGGGAAGGGGGTTAATTAGGTTTAATTCAGCAGTGTTATTCACTCACCAGCTCTGAAGGTGCATGTTCAGCAAAACAAAGCGGAGAGGTGACTTTAAAACAGCCCTTGAAGGTGGCAGCGTTTAACTGCAAAGGACGGACCACATTATCTCATTTCAGGTTATATTACTCGACTTTAAGAGGATAGCGGCACATGGAGAACACATAGGAGAGACGCCAATTAAGGAGCCAAAGAAGTAAAATTTGTGGGTGCAAGTGTGTGTGTGTGTGTGTGTGTGTGTGTGTGTGTGTGTGTGTATGGGCCACTTTCAGAAGAGTAATGATCATCTGTGATTGTGAAAGATTATAATGGCGAATGCACAGGAACACGTAAATGTCACGAGTAACACACCCTTCCAATATGTTATAGGTATTCAAGGAGCGGTGCAGTAGTTAAATTCTTGTCATTACCTGTCATATTTCAGCGTGCACCTACTCATGGACCTTCTGACCACTCATAAGGTCTGCAAAAGGCCAACAGCTGGTGCAATATAGAGGTCACAGAGCAACTCCCGCCTCCTGTGGTTTCAGGCGTTCATAATTAACACATTTCCACCTGGTACATTCTTCATCCTTTATACCATACAGACTTGGAGGCTTTGAAAACCTCCACAAGGCTTTGGCAGATCAAAGCTGTGAGAGAGCAGCTCCTTCAGACCGAGATACATCAACCCAATTACCTTTAAAATATTCACTCTTACACATGTTACCAATTACAGCAGACTGGATTCACTCCAGGTGTATGAAGCAAGAAGCAAAGCAGTTACAGTCAAAATGTTGTATTTAAGGATATGCATTGATTAACATATGTACAGTATTTTGTATTTCATTAAAAATATGTTTACAGCACATGAATTTCTAATTGTAGTTTTGCAGGTAGCAGCTCATTAGCTCAGCCTCATTAAAATAAAAACCACATGTCAACAATTTTGGTTAAAAAAAAAAAAAAAAAAAAAAGACAAGATGTATGCTAAAATTTTCCGGGACATATTGACTGTTTCTGTTTCTCTGTACAATGAAAACTATTAAGAAATACAAAAATAACAAACATCTTTCAGTCTTTGAAATTTTCTTAGGCTAATTCCAGAAAATAGACAGGTTCCAAAATGCTAGGGTTACAGCAGATGCGTTCAATAACATGTCTGAAATGCATTGCAGTGTCCAAATAAGCAGGTGAAGAAATATTCAATGTTTCACAAACAAATATCATTTAAATGTTTTACACAGGTTGACCATGTGCCGTTCCATTGTGGCTTTAACATACAATGCCATAGTGGTGCCCATCGGTCATGTGATCCAACCTTAAAATAAACGTTATACACAAAGCATTCATTTTAAAGCCAAACATAGTTTTACATGCATGTTTTTAACTCATCATTCACCAAAAGTACTGTTTTATGCTGTTATTTCTCACACTGTTAATATTATTTTATTAACCCCCCAAAATTAAAAGGAACGACGAATGAAAAATGAATTTTGGGAAACGCATCAAATAAACTTCACCACTATAAAACTGTGTCTCTGACAGTCACACAGGTGTAGACCCATACTGTTTTTTTTTTTTTGTTTTTTTTTCCAATTCTGAAGCCAGTTTTTCCAAATTCTTCATACAGTGGCCAAACAGTTATTCTCCACTTCCAACTTTCTCAAACCATCAAAACAGTGCATTAATTATCCCTCAAATAAGACTAGGAATAATGTTGGAATTATTACCCCACCCCCCAAAGGGGAGGCAAAGGGTATTGTTTTGGGTTCAGTTTGTTTGTTTGTTTGTTTAACACTCTAGCAGCAAAACTATTGGTTGAATTCACACCAAATTGGGTTTATATATTGCCAGTGATCCAGAATAGATCTGATTATACTTTGGGAACAGTAGGTTAAAGTTCAGATTTTTTTGGAATTTTTTAAAATCTTTTTTTTTTCTCCACATTTACTTATAACAGGTGACCTTTCAAATGTCTGTAGCAGCAAAACTATTGGTTGAATTCATACCAAGTTGGGTTTATAGATTCCCTGTGACCCACAATACAGGTTATTACATTTTGGGACACGTAGGTCAAAGTTTAAATTTTTTATGAATTTTTTAAATCTTTTTTTTCCCCCATTTACTTGTAATGGGCACAATTTGTCTGTAGCAGCAAAACAATTAGTTGAATTCATACCAAATTTAATTTATAGATTGCCACTGACCCAGAATACATGTGGTTACATTTTGGGGAAATTAGGTCATAGTTCAAATTATTTACGAATTTTTAAAATCTTTTTTCTTCTCTCATTTATTTGTAATTGGCGAAATTTCAAATGTCTATAAATTTTGTGTCAATTTACTTCAAGCTTGACACATATGTAGAAGCAACTGATATGCTGATATATGCATATGCATAGAAATGATGAAATCAGCTGGATCGATGCCAAAATAAACTACAATATGTGCGAGGGGTGGGGTTTGTTGTGTCTCCACTTGTTATTATATTGACTTTCTTCTTCTTGTCATAAAACTTTTCTCTTCTTTGTGGTATATGGCCAGTATGTTAATTAAGAGCGGTGCCCTCTGGTGGATTGATTGAGAAACGCTCATTCAACACACTGGACGCATGGAAGTATGAAAGCAGTGACGCTTGACCACATTAGAAACTCATTCATTCATTTTCTGAACTCGCTTTATCCTCACTAGGGTCACGGGGGTCGCTTGGAGCCTATCCTAGCTACTTATGGGCAAAGGTGGGGTACACCCTGGACATGTCAATAGTTTATCGCAGGGCTACGTTAGAAACTGACGTACCTATTTATCAGTGGCGGCTGCTCGTCTTTCAGACAGGGAAGCTCATTGTCGGCTTATATGAAAAAAAAAAAAAAAAAAGAATTAAGAAAATGCTCAGTGACCTTATCGTACCAAGTAAGCGTCTTTTCCAGGGACTGGACCAGTGTCCTCTCAACATCCATCAGAGCTAGGCTGCTTAGATTGCCTTGGCCCAGTGTGTTGTGGGTGTAAGACTTCAGCCTTTTTAAACAAGAGATGCTCCTTTCACTCCGACCTAGCTGACAGTTTGATTGATTTAACTATCTGCAAAACGATATTAAACTCAAACAAGAATTAAATTATGTAACTGAAACAAGAAAACACTGAAATTATGTTAAACTGAAACAAGGAAGTACAATGAGTGTGTTTTATTTAGTGCAAGAAATGAACGAGTAATTTCGTAGTAGTTTCTCTCTTGATTTCACAGCAGAATGCGCGATGTTATTAAACTGAACTGTGTCAGTGAAGGAGGAGATCTGAAAATAACTGTCAATCAAACGGGATTCAGCCTTTCAACTGATCCTCCAATCAGCATGTGGGATTCTGGTGTCCAGCCCGGCCGAGCTCCGCCCACAGCTCCATTCATCCCCAGAGACACCCGGCGTCTGGGGGCAGGACAACATCGTGGCATTTATCCAATTACTGTCCAGTTTTGACGCAATGAAAAAAACTGTTCCACTCAGTCCCATTGAAGCCCAGAGACGCCCAGAGTCTACGGACAAATGCACTGAGCAGAGATGGAGGAGAAAACAGCACAACGGGAACGGATGAAAGTGAACAACATCGAGTCTGTTGGTTTGTGATAAAGCTGATTTGAACGAACTCATCTTTGAGATGAACGTGTTCTAACACATTTGTAGTCAATAAAATGTCAACACAACCGAACATATTTAACCATTTAATTTTCGTAATTTTAGGGGAAGCCAGGCTTCCCTTGCAGTCTATGAGAAATCGCCACGGCTATTTATGTAGGTAAAGTGAGCATGAATGAGCCTTAATCCTTCCTCTTCTTTCAGCTTTAGTCCATTTTTCCAAACAAACAGTCTCCTCCATGGTGACACTAAACATAGGAAACATGAGTAACTTCACAGCTTATATTACAATTTGTTCTTATCCCAGCTATTATTAGCTAATTCTAGTGTACATACGCTGTCATGATTTTCAGTATATTTCAACAGAAACATCCTCATCCAGTTGTTGTAGATATTTAGTGTTTTGCAGGCAGTGAAAGTTCATAGATTCTGGAAATGTGGTCACTTAATGCATTTTGTGTGCAAGCAATGAAAAATTATTCACATTTTGGTCCACTTACTGTTTCATTGATTGTGTGAAGAGTTTTGACTATGTGGCTTCAGTTTTTACCACTGCATGTTCATAATAAAAAAAAAAAAAAAAAGGAATTGTTAGAAATGACCAGATTTTATTATTCCTGTGGCAGACAGATTAGTCTGTTTTCACAAAAACTGAAAGGACCTTCAGCTCCTGCCATTTGAGAACAAATTGTTTTCCAATTCCATTTCTGGCCAAAAAAATAGAAACCACAAATTGACAATATGTGTGGAGATAGAAATGTTAACAATGGGTATGCATTCAGCGGAAAATGTAACAAGACAAGACAACAGACAGCGGTGGAAGAAACAAACAACGTAGAAGGATATTTTAGGAAAGTCTACGTTGTGTTTGTGTGGCATGGTGACACTCTGTCTGTGATCACGGATGATTAGCAGGACTTTGTCCCCCAGGAGCTAAGCCTACGTAAAGCCCCTCACTCCCACTTTCTCCCTCCTGTACCGAGCCTCTCAGGGGAAGCTGAAATCACTGGGTGTGTGAGAGATGTGCCAACGCGCGATCTGTGTGTGAGAAATGGATTTTGAATATTTTGAATCAGAGGAGGCTTCTGGGTGGACTAATGCCTGATAACGCTGTCACTAAGGTAATCAGCCGTGACAAATTCCTGCTTGGCAGAGAACGCCTCAGCCACAGATGATGAGGAAGGGAAAAGTTTGTAGCTGATTCTGGGAACCTGTCAAACCAGTATAGTTACCAGTGGCGGGTTTGGCTCCAGTGGGATGCAGACAGACAAGCAGACAGACAGACTGTCTCTGGTGCCAGTTGGTCAATGTCAAGGCAGGAATCCAACAAACACTCAAACAAACCATATCTGACTTGCTTTTATTCCCTTCTCTGGCTTTAACTTTGCTGATTTTCTATTTATTTCTTTTAAATAGACAAGGATTCTTAATTAACTCCCAGTTGGAAAGAAAGAGTATTAAATGATTAATTTAATTAGTGCAATTAAATAAAAAAAAAATGCTAGGAAATGTTCTGCAATACAGCCTTCTGCTATTTTGACTTCTGCCCGCCCAGAGACCACAGTAACATCTGAACATGAACTGCCCTCTTTTTGTCTGTTTTATTTATAAGTCAGACGGAAGGAAAGGGTAATTTAGCAGAGGGAATTTTTAGGTTAAACACAGAAAAAAAAAGTTCACAAAGTCTTTTTTGACATTTATACATCAACTTAGATTTGTGAAAGCACAAGGAAAGAAAACTTACATTTAATAAAAAGAGAAGAATCTGACAATGAACCAAAATAGCTTTAATAATGTGTACTTTATGTGGATGGGTAATTTCATATTCATATATGTGCCACTTTTGGGAGTTCTTACATATAAGTTATGAAGTTGGAGTATATGAAATGAAACTTAAATATATGAAATGAAACCTGAATATATGGAATGAAACGTTAAAGGTAGGGTGGGAGAAAAATGACTTAAGTAAGCTACAGTTTGAAAATACATAATTCAAAAGTCCAAACCCCTTTCATCAGACTTCCCCTGAAGCCACGCCTCCAGGGTACCAGAACAGGTAATGCTTGTTCGGATCCATGCGTACCTCATTCAGTCTTTTCCAACCCCCCCCCCCCACCACCACCACCACCACCACCCTTTCTGCGGATCTGTGCCTACCTCTGAATTCAGGTCCGTATATCAGTATATTAGATTAGAAGTTGGACTTTTCACTTGTTGTTTTGATCCGTGTTCTAAGTAATCTCACGTTAGTAAGAACAGCTGATTGCAGTAAGACTGATGTCAGGCTAGTAGCCCACTAAAGTTTGCTTTGAACGCTGTAATCTGTGCATTTCACCCTCATGTTTGTCAGCAGAACAACCCCAGTTCATACCTATCTGGCTAACGTTACATTCCTTACTGATTTATGTTAGTGACAAAACAGTTTACCGGTGAACTATATATCCTAATATAACTAATATAGCCAAGCTCTGGCTCTGGCTTCATTTCCTGAACAAGTGCTCCAAGCCTCTGAGAACGTGCCATTCGTGCACGAAGAGGGGTACGTGTAAAGGGGGAAGGAGGGGGAGGGACAAATGGCAGTTGAGTTTGATAGACGTATCACCATTCAATTGATGGATCGGTTAAAGTGACTGGATGGTGTTTTTTAGTCCTGTCCATTCCACAGGTGACTAAAATTTTTGATTTTTGTGTTAGCACATTTAATTAATTGGTTGCAATCGGGGTGTGAAGGGGATTTTAAGCAATATAGTAAAAAATGCTCCAGGAAAACATCTCCTACCCCACCTTTAAGATATTCATATTAGAATCTAAGGAATGAAAGCAATTATTTCAGTGCTGTTTCAATTATTCTGAACCTCTTTCAGCATTGTCCTTTTCATTTCGGTGATTTTTACTTTACATTTACATTTTTAGATAATGATAGAATTGTAACCTTTCAATGTAACACTTTCAGAAAAGAAACATTTCTCCACTAAAAAGCAAAAAAGCTATAAAGTGGGAATGTGAAGGATCTGCAAGTGGCATAATCATGGTCCTTAATGTGAAAAATAAGTGTGATCTTTTTTTTTTTTTTTCCTCTGTTCTTATTGTTTTGTTTGTTTGTGAAGCGTCTTTGAGTGTCCAAAAAAGTGCTATATAAGTGTGATGTATTATTATTATTATTATTATTATTATTATTATTATTATTATTATTATTATTGATTCTTCCATGTGTTAAATAAGGGTCTCTAATTGTCTTTTCATCACACTTTAACTCTCAATAATTCCTCAATACAGCTCTATTGTTTTATCAGATGAATAACATTAACCAACAGTCTATAAAGTATTTCCTGAGAATGGCTAAACCTAGAGCATTTATGTAAAACATCCTTATTGTAAGGACAATGTTTCCTGTTTAATTAGACCTTCTCACTATGTACTCTCTGACACTGAGCCTCCAAGGCAGAACACAAATAACTCATGGATTAATTGGAGTTTTATAATGAAGAGTCTGTGCTGAAACCCAATGCTTGGTTGTCTCTTTAAGAATACTTTATCAACTTGATGAAGAGGCGTCTATCTCAGCTGAGTGTGAAGAGTGAACAACAACATCCCCTGCTGCAGTACAACACCACAAGCAGAATGAGAGATCAGTTTCCATTATGTTGAGGAACCTATACTTATGTCAAGATTGCAGCACGGTTTTGTCTGTCTTAAATCTAAAACTTCACTTCCTGCTGAAACCGTCACTTAACTCCAGGGTATTACAAGTGGAAAGAACCCTGCAAACCAATTACTCTGACTCCTATGGCTCTATTCTGCACCATTTCAATGCAAAATTCATCTGGTCTTCGTACAAAATTATAGTCAACTAGTGCATTGACCCCACAGGTTCTACATGTGGTAGTTTTTATGCTGTTGTGTATTCATGCATGCTTTACCACATTTGTCCAGCAGTCACCGCCAAAGCATTCTGGGCATAGCAACGTGATTGTAAGGCTATTGTATTCCAAAATTACTAATATCTCCCAAAACATTGGTCCTATCAACTTGTCGTTTTCGCTACTGTCTTCCTTGACCAAAAATACATAAATATGTCAAATTGAAGCAGTCAGCTCTTTCTAAATTTCGTGTGATCCCCGAGACACACACAGACATATGCGCCCACACACAGAGGCCACTTGGCTTCTGTTATATAGATTTTATGTCTCATAAGTGCTGTTATAACACATTTCACCACCTTTTACATTTAGACTTTAAAGGCATTTGCTCATCAGTGGACTCAAGAAAAATGACACGCAGGGATGGGAATCGAGAACCAGTTCTTTTTGAGAACCGGTTCCCCGTAGCTTGATTCCTTGGAATCGTTTGCCTGCCTGCTTAGTGATTTTGCTTACCGATTCCACCTTAGTTGCACATGGGTGCGCACACTGCATTGTTTTGATCAGAATGTAGCCAACGTGGCGTTGAGGCAGAAATGGTCTAAAAAGACGACACCCGGTCCACTGGAACACTTGCAAAGCTTCCACTTCTTCAAAAGGGTGACTTCCCTCCAATATGCTGAAACATTTGTCCACACAGCATGTGATTCATTTACAGGAATGTCACGTATCTGATACTCTACTTAGCAACGCTTGTGGATCTAGCAGCAGAGTGAACACCAGGCCGGTTCCAGTGTGGGCAACATACGTCGCCCTCCCTCAAATAAAAGTTTCCAAAGGTAGGGGGAAGGAAATTAGGTGCACAACAACAGGAGGCATAGAGGAATTAGTAAAGCTTCTTAAGTTTCACTTTCACTGTACTGTGCCCCCCCCCGAACCGGAACCAGCGTTATCTGCTATTATTATTTGTGCATACTGCATATGTTGTATTTTCTGTGCAGAGATGGAAATATAAAAGTCAGTTAATCCAAACACACCCATTTGTACTCTTTTATTCCTTCACCCAATGAGAATTGATAAGAGATCGATCAGGAATCGGATTGATAAGCAAAATTGATAATGGAATCGGAATTGTTAAATTTTTATTGATTCCCATCCCAAATGATACATCTGAGTTTTGATCCTTAACAGCAAAAATATAAAAGTTTTATTTCTGAATCAATAGGGTTCATCACCATCATGCATTTTCGAGATATTGGGAGAAAATAAAACGAAACATTGATAAAGTGTTTAGGGCAAGGTTTCTTTTAAATTTTGAAACTATGTTCTATGGCAAACTACCAGACTGTATAAATGGATTTTATAAAAAAAAAAAAAAAAAAAATCTGTTGAATATTATGTTGGTTGCTAGTGTAGCGGGAGGTAGATTGTCCCTCGGCAGCTCCTGTACCAGGTCCGCCCCGGTTTGCGCTAGCTTCCGCATTCCAGTCATTTAGACAGAGTATATAGATGCAGGCACAGATAAGCCGCCGTTTTGTTTGTTTTACCCTACTGCTGATGTGACTGGTGCTGCGTTAAGCTGGACACCCTGTAGACACCAGCCTGGGTCGCTGTGGTGGATGGAAGGACGCCTGTGGGCCACACGTACCTGTTTCTTTGTTTTTCTTAGGAGCCTGGCCATTGCTGTTTTTATTGCTGATCTGCCTTGGTGGAGGTCTGCACTCTCCCAGTGCTTTTCTAGTTTTGTATAGTATTGATGGTTTTTATAATTGACGTCATAGTGGTGGTATGAAGAGGTGGATTAAGTCGAGTAAGGCCCCACTGAAGGCCCAGGTACCAGATGGACTGTGTGACACAATCTACAGATGTGTGAGTGAAACACTGTCATTTGTTGTGTAGTTCCAGGTCTGATGCCAACGTGCTCAGTCTATTTCCATATGAGTTTTTCTTTTTCTGAAATGTCACAGTACTTCTTCATTTCTGGATTTCCAACCTTTTTAAGTGTTTAGCATTCTGAACAAGGCAGCATATTATCACTGGCAGACAGGCAAATATATTGAAGCTGAATAATGTATTAATATTGCATGAGGTGTGATTTGATATAACTTGTTTTCCACATGAATTTATTGCAACTCAAAAAAAAAGTAACCCAGACCTTCACCATTTTTCACTTTGTGTGAGTAAAACTGACCAGCATGTGCTGATTAGATTTACTGTACACTCAGCGTCATCATGAGATAAAATCATTTTGCACTTCTGGGCATTCAATCCATCCAACGAAGAAAATGAACATTGATTGGTTGAAGGAGAATCTACAGTATTTGCATTTTGGGTGTTCCATGATTTTCAGTTCTTTGCTCATTAATCACATCACTCACTTTTTTTTCCCCTACCAGATTTTTTTTTTTTTTTTTACTAATTTGTAGGCTAGTAAAAAAGATTTGCCAGCTGATATGTGATAAAAATAAATGAAGTTTATTTTCCCTCCCATCATCACATACACTCAGTGTATTGATTTTTGTCCATTTCACATCATCTTTATGAGCAATAATTGCCCTCTCTCCTTCTATTTCTCCTGCTATTATTCTCTCATTCATTTTCACCTAAACTGAAATCATTTAAGATAATCACATGCAGTATATTTTCCATCTCAACACATTTTTAACACTTATCATTATGATAATATCCCAGTTATAAAAAAAAAAAAACATACTATGCCATAATATGTTTGTCTTAAAGGCAACATAAAGGAAACATCACCCCATACCCTGACCTGCACTACACCTCCCATCTGTTAGAAATGATTTTCTACGAAACTTTAATCACAGTCTTATGTAATTATATTTAGCCCAGATTTCAGACTCTGCTTTAAAGAGCAATTACACAGATAACTGATGTGCATGACAATAGCCTAGTCATATACAGTCCTGTGTAAAACTCTTAGGCCAAAATTTGGTTTGTTGGTTTAGTGAAGCTCTAATGACACACACATGCATTTGTCAGTCACTGTATTCAGATCCAATCTGGATTTATGTCAAGGATGTACAGTATTTATAACAAAGGTTTCACAGAAAAATACACTTGTAAATCAAAGTGGTTGTATTTAGTGTGATCTCCCTTCACACTTAACATGTCTTTAACCCTTTTATTATTATTATTATTATTATACATTTTATTTATAAGCACCTTTCTTGGCACTCAAGGTCACCGTACAATATGAGATCAATATGAGATTTATTATCACAGTTGACTTTCATGTCTTTGACCTTTAGAACCCATGTAGTTCAGTTTTTGTGTGTCTTTTCAGGCTGTGCACATATTTCCTGTATTTTCTTGTTGTATCTGAAGAAAACAGAATAAGAAATGAATTCACATGCTGATTTCAACGCTGCAAAAACAACAAAGATAAAGGTGGCCTAAGACTTTTGCATAGTACTATATATATAGATAATGCCATTAAAAACGCACGGTCCAAGCATGTGGTGTATTTTCCAGAAAATGATTTGCTCAGGTGCCTATTTTGTAAATGTTGCTCACAAGATGAGTAACAGTTAACAGCTGTATTTTTTCATTCCCAGTGCACGCGATGTCGGTGTTTGGACAAATCCTTTAATGTCGGACACTGAGTCGAATCTCTTGTACAGAGTCACATTTGACTGGTAACTTTAGGTGTGGTCAATAGCCGATAGAGAGGCACAATTTTTTTTGCCAGCTCAAAATGTCACAACTTGCAATACAACAGAGAGCACGTGCCATTGACATGTTACGAGCAAGTCCAAGCCGTGGTGAAGTCGCTTGCTGTCTGCACTGTCATTGCAGTACAATCAGTCATCTGAGTGCCAGATCGGATCCCTCAGGACAGGATCATGAGACTTACCTCCATACGTCATTGCTGCACTGTTTGTTTGGAAGCCAGAGGTGGACACACTCGATATTGAACAATGACACTTTCAATTTCTGAGTGTCTGTATTCATTGCGCTGAATAAACGTGTTAAGTTGATCACAATTTGTCCACAATTCATTCTCTAATGATCAATGCTTCCCTCTTTAATATGAAGGTAACCCCAAACCAATTAATTAAATATATCTCCTAATACACATATTACTCTGACCAGTATGTATTTAATGGCACTAAGTCTATATTTAACAGAGGTGGACAAAGCCACCATGGCACGTTGTGAACTGAACAACCCTTGACTTTGCATTTGGAACCAGAAGTTACCATATTTGGACAAAAGGGTAGAGCTGGGGAAACATAATGGATGAGGAATAAGCTAATGCTAAATGCACATTTACCAACATTGTAAAAGAGTAGACTTCTTGAAACATTTGCAAACCATTCCTAAGTAATGGTTTATTAGAACATTACTACATTCAAACTGTCAGGAAACATGGTTTATTCATGAGGTGCTAAACTAAATTACACTCAAGGAAAAAAGAAACGCACCACTTTCATTTTCTCGATTTTTTCAGAAATATGACAGTTATTGCAAAATTGCAAACTACAATGAGTTCAGTACTATTCTGAGTCAAAATGAAATGATTGTTTTCCTGGTTCCGGTTGATTGATTTTGATTAGCGATAAGAACTGTATTTTTGTATTCCTCACCCACGTCTGCTCATGAGTGAAACTCACAGATGAATTGGACCTCTCCTCAATTGTGCACAACCATTCCCTATAAAAAGACACCAAAATGGAGCAAAAACACATTTGTCCACAATGCCACCACCACTGCAACCGGAGAGAGATCGGGCCATAGGCATGTTTCAAGCTGGATGGAGCAGACGGGCCGTCGCCAGGGTGTTTGGAGTCCACCACTCTACCGTTGTACGCCTTGCTGAGCGTTACCACACCACTGGCTCCTCCAACGACCGTCCCAGATCTGGTCGACCACGTGTTACAACCACTGCACCGGACCGTGCCAGTCGGCTGTCACATCTCCGTGACAGGTTTCGGCCGGCAATGGCCCGATCTCTCTCCGGTGGACGTGTGGACACACCAGGAAACCCAATCATTTTTAAAATTTAGTACAAGATAGAGGGGTAATATGTTATAATAATGAATATATCTGTAAATCAACACCATATTTACATTTGTTACCATGTTTATGGAATGATCTCTCGTGTCATCTCGCGATAATAAATAAACAAATCATCGCATTTGTGATTTAATGGAAAAACCGACATTACGCGCTTCTGTTTCTTCCACATTTAGTAAATATTGGTAAAATTCTGCGCAGATGTCCAATGCAAAAGTGACTACTGATATCATGGTCATGAAAATCCTTACGCTAACTCCTGACTTCTTCAGTGCCAGTGGTAAATTGCTCAACACCAGCCACTGTTAGGTTCGAAATGGTCTTAGGTCCCAGCACTGTGTCACCTACAGAGTTGACTAGAAATGTATGTGCCAAAAGTGCCTAGCAAATGATTCATGTTTATATCCTTATGAACAAACTGACATTTCAGTTAATATCATGTATCATCATAAGCATTACCATATTACTGTTGTTTGTGTCAGACTTCTACATCATTGACTAAATCCCCTTTCATCTGAGACTCTAAACACCTTCATATAAGCACCTCCTGCTTCTTTACCTACAGATCTGTGTCAGTTTAATGACATACTGACATAAAGAGTTGCGTCTTCAGTGAGCACAGCACAGGAGTTGTCAGAATTGTCACCAGCAGTGTCTTATATTGTATCTCATGAATATTAGTTGTGATGGGGGTTTTCATTGATGGTTTGATTACAGCTTTTACATTATGCAGTTCACGATGTAAAGGTAAGACAAAACAGAATAATTCATGCTATCATAAAACAACAGATACTTGTTCTCTTCCACAGTGACTCCACACTCTGTCGACTCTGCTTCTCGATGCTGCAGGTGTATTAACTCAAGGTCACTTACTCCAACCCCTCTATGTCAACTCGTTTATCCATTTCAAGCCTGCTGTTACACCTCTATTGGTGTACAGAATCCCATCAAGCAAACTGGCACCCACACCCTTTCTAATTTTGTTCAATTTGAACTGGTATTTGCTGGGATGCCCTGTAAAATGTGTTCCATTTGAGGATATTATACTTTTATTAGAGATGGAAGGAGCGTACAGAATTGAGAGATGGAGGGATACCGGCGGCCTAGAGGGACCTATAGCCTGGTGATTTTATTTCTGAGAACACTTTCATTTATCATGATCTTCTTGCTCTTGGAAAGCTGTGTAATATCACCCAGCTGTGTGGCAAATGTTCCTTGCTTTTTCCACTCAATACTGACCTAGAGGAATTCCAAAAATATGCAGGAAAGTAGGTTTTCTAATGAAAAACTATGAAACACTAGACAGAAAAAAGTAATCTCTAAGAATAAGAAATAGCAATTCTAGAGCCTGTTAGGACATAACCTCTCAGGGGGTCCTTCCAGAATCATTATTATATAGCATTCTATTATTTCCAATGTCATATTCCAATGTCACATTGTGCCAGGCACAACAAACCCCACCCTGTAGTTTATTTTGGCATCGATCCAGCTGATGTCATCATGTTTACGTGTGTGCTGATGTCAACATATCGGTTACCTCTATATATGTGCCAAGTTTGAAGTAAATTGAAACAAAATTGATGTTTTTATAGACATTTGAAATTCTGCTCATTATAGGTAAAAAAAAAAAAGATTTTAAAAAATTCATAAAAAAATATAACTTTAACCTACTTTTCCCAAATGTAATGAGATCTATTGAGGGTCACTGGCAATCTATAAACCCAATTTGGTATGAATTCAAATAATAGTTTTAGTACTAGAGTGTTAACAAACAAACAAACGTACCTCCTTCGGGGGGTGGGGTAATAACCACAAAGCTTTATGCAGGAACATGTTCGAAAATTGCTCTCTTTTCCACCCTGAAAAGGTGCCAGTCTTACAAGAAAGAAGGTCACCCCCTGGATTTAACCAAGGAAATAAATTAAAAGCAAGAAAACACCTGGAGAACACAGACCTCTGCCAAGGCAAATCACCCCCCCGCCCATCACCACCAAAATGTAATCATTTGTTCCTTGTGCCAGTATCAACATTTCCTGAAAATTTCATCCAAATCCTTCCATAACGTAGAGTTATCTTGCTAACAGATGCACAGACAGACGAACCCTGATGAAAACATAACTTACTCCGTTCCTTGGCAGAGGTAAAAAAAAAAAAAAAAAAAGGATAATTATGGCAGAGATTATCATATTTCAGTGGCAACATGTTATTTAACCCTAACTGACGCATTGGAAAAAGGCCGTGTGGTCCAGTGAAACCACACTGACCCTGTTCCAGACTGATAGGCATACCAGGTTTTACAGGGTTAATACTAACACTAGCAACTGTAGTAAAGTTGTAGTAACAGTCTGGCCTTGTCCACCCATACATTTATTTTCTCTAACACTTAGTCATCATGAGTGCATGGGGGGGGGGGGGGGGGCAGATTGGACAGTAAGGAGGAAGTCGATGTATCCAGAGAACCCACGCAAACACAGAGAGAACATGCAAAGTCCACACAGAAAAGCGTGGGCCCATGTGAGGTGATTGTGCTAATTACTACACCACTGTGCCGCCTCTGGGCATTGTCAATATAAATGAATAAATTAAAAAAAAATCTATGCTACTTTAATGTTTACAGAATTTAATTTTAATAAATACCTGAGTTTACACCATAGTTTAGTATATACTGTGCTAACTCTCAGTCCTTCAGCAAGCAAACTACGATCAGTATAAGAATATGCAACTATTTTGCTCATGTGAATAGTCTTGCTCCTTGTGAACTCAAGCAGTTTCTCCATAGTTGTAAAAAATATATATATATATATATATATATATATATATATATATATATATATATATATCAGGCCAATGAGTAAAAAAAAATAATGAAGTGGTGTGGGTTGATACAAGCACAAAATCCATGTACTTTCTTTTGTCCAAGACCATACAGAACCTTGACACGCTCCTTTGTCAGAACTGAAGCAGAAATCTGACCAATTTTGCAAAAAAAAAAAACCCCAAAAAAAAGATAAAGAAAAGAAACATTCAAGCTGGGCATATTGAGGGACAGTGGAGCAATCTGAAATGTCTGTAAATGTTTGGACACTCTTTGACATCATAAAAACCACCTTTCAAATCTACAAGGGGATGAGTGTTTTGTACTTAAAAGATATTTGTGTGGAGTATCACTTTAAACTTGTTTTTACACAAAGTGAATAGCACTGAGTCTGTGCAAAGAGGCAATTAAAAAAGAGTGATAAAGCTTTGCTGGCCAGTGGAGATAAGCACACACACCACTGCTATCATACTGCCATTTATCACTGGTGTTGGTTCTTAAGCTGTCATTACTTGTTACCAGTCTGCATTCTCAGATTTCAGTGTTGAAAAATCCAAAAGAGTCTGTTTGAAGATCTGAAATTTTCTGTCAATCATTGTTCGGCGAAGCCTGTATTGTTCAAATCAAACTTTAGTCACTGTTTCATGACTACACTCACTGAAAGCTGCAGTAGACAGAAATGAGGGAAAGGGAAACATAAAAATAGAAATAGAAAATGTAGCCCTCCTCCTACAGTACTTCATATGCACCATATTAGTAACATCGAACAGAGCACTCATCACCCGCATTCATTATAGACAGAACTCCACATCCTAAACAACAACTGCAGTGTATTTTAACTAGTGATTAGCCATTGTTTATATTTGTACTACGAAGCTGTAATAAATTACTCCCAATTGTCTATTTGTTTTCATTCCTAGCTTTGCCTCTATTAGTGTATGTGTATGTTAGAGCATTTGTCCAATCATATTTCAGAACATTATGTGTTGCTGGGTAAAATGAATCTGCCCTGAGGCCTTCAGACCTCTGGAGCCTCAAATAAATGACAATGAACCTGTTGATTTAATTGATGAGGGAGGGAGGAGATTCAGGGGCATAATCACAGAAAGGCTAACGGATTTGTGATATTTTGGCTATCACTCAGGTTTCACAGATTTGATGACAAATTGGTGACAAACATCATATGCAGCTTTAAATTGTTATCTTTGTTTCCAAAATGCCTCAGAGATGTTTTTTTACTATAATTTTTCTCAACATTTTATTTTATTTTATTTTTTAATTCATGACTACGATTTTTAAATATTCTAAATTTCTAAAATACCTTTCTACCACAACTAACCATCTACTTTCTTCACATCCCACTGAGGAAGAAAACGCTCCCATTAAACTTAAAAAGAAAATATTGATGTTTATCAACTATATGCACAAAAATATTTGGACGAACATCAATATTAATAATCAATATGATAGTTATCGTAATATAAAACTATATGATGACATTTGTCATTATTGTTTTGTATCCCAGACCCCTGTTAGAAAAGAAACAATCAAATTCAACGTGTCCCAATACTTTTGTCCATATAGTGTATGACTAGGGATGTAACGATTACCGGTATAATGATAAACTGTGGTAAAATTGCCAACAGTTAGTATTACCGTTTAAATTCTAATTATCACGGTAACCGTGTTTGATTACCACACTTTTCCGGAGAAAACGCCTATGTAAAGATCTGCTTTTATGTCAAATATTTGAGTATAGTTTTAATTTATTACAATTTTAATTTTATATACCTAATATTTGGAACCAGTGTTCACTTTTAAAGTCTTTGAAAAGGTTCGTTAATATAAAATTGGTGTAGCAATAGTAAGCCAAATTATTTTTAAACATAGAGCGTTGGTCTCTAGATTAATTCAATTACAGATTTATAGTTGAAGATGCCTGCATCTGACTATTGAACCTTAAACGTAAATTAACCCAAACAATAATTTGGAAACTTTGCAAAAGTGGTGGAACTTTTTGACGGGACAGTGAACCCATGTGTGAATAATAGTACACAAAGCACAACTGAGGCAATGGATTTATATACATATAAATACTTTATTAACTAAACTAAGACACACAAATAACATAAAGACAAGAGACAAATACAACAAAAGGAGCAGGAGATTATGGACAGGAGAATATGTAAATTAAGTTGGCAGATAGCTATATTCAAGAGATTATAATGTTAGTGAGGTTACGTTGAGGTAAACCTACTTAACTTGGAATAACACCAACTCAGATAAATCAGGAGCAAGTTTTCTTACAAGTTGTTGTGGTGCGGATGCAGCAATTGGCACGGCCTTGACGGCGGATGGATGAAGTCTTCTGACGTAGTTCGAAGCAGGAACAGGCTGTGAAGCGACGTGCTTGCGCTGGAGGCCTGAAGGTCTGAAGCTCTGAAGTTCTGAAGTTCTGCTGGCTGGAGGAGGTTCACAGCTGGCTCTGGCGGCTGGTTCTGGAAAGCTCGCCAGGAGAAGGTGGAACAGCTCTGAGAGCCAAGGAGATGGTCAAGACTCCTTGGAGAAAGCTCTTTGTTCTTAGGTGAGAGCTCAGAAGAGGTGGAGAAAGCTCTTTGCGTAGGTGAGAGCAGCCAGGGTGGAAAAAGCTCTTCGGAGAGCTTAGAGGATAGAACAGCTCTTCTCTGTGAGAGCCTGGGAGAGGTGGAAAAGACTCCCGAGATGGAAAAGACTCCCCCGGAGAAGTTGGTTTCATTCATTTTTATAGTTCTGTCCAAAAACCAGCTTGCCACGCCTTCCTCGTGCATATAGATGAGTTATCGATGCCTTGGGGCGTTGCCTTCTTTGTCTGTTTTCGGCGGGAAAACGCCTCCTCGTGAATATTCAAAAATATCACGTTTCTCTTCCCTCTTGGGAAGACAGAGGGGGAGAGGACTGTGGCTTAGCCTTGTAAGAAAACTTTGCATCCTCAAATAAGATCCTCTTAAACTTTATACATCACCTGTAACCTCACTTAAGCATCAGTAAAATAATAGCATGATTATTCAGACATGCTATAAGCGGTGATACTCTTACTTTCACATAATTCACCGTGAACATGATCAGGATACACATATGTGAAACCACAGGTCAGGCAAATGGCTTAAGTATTACATGCATACAAGAGTTAACGTGCTGAGTTAATCAACATTAACACATAATGTAATACATTATTTACATGGCACATAGAGTGATTTTATCATTCAGTCCTTTGTTCGTTTCTGGGTTCATCTTCACCTCTGGATAAGCAAGAATAATGGGACACAGATGTTGAGAGGCAAAAGGTCAGCTTAGTGTCAAAACCGAGTCCATTAGGCTCATTCTTTAAGATCATCTGTCTTTGTAAATGTCATTTGCAAAGGATGTCCCAGTACTGACCTGGTGACGGACCAATCAGCATGGTTGTTCAGGAATTTGGTTTGACACGGAGAGGAAGATATTATAATTTATACTTCTGTTTTTGAGTCTGTTCACTCACTCCACCGTCATCCGGCTACATCCCCCCTTTTCGACACGATGGTCCAGCGTTCGTGGAGTGTCGTGGCGAAGTCCAAAGTCTGACGGGAGTTGAGGTGAACAGGTGCACTTGGGTCCAGATGTAGTGGAGACAGGAAGGGTCGATGCAGATGCACCATGGGGCAGGAGCACCTGAAACAGTGGAAAACAGACACCACAGGACAGGAGCAGGTGTCCTCTGAGACGGCAGGAACCAGGATTCCGGTGAGCCAGGAACTGGTGGATCTGGAACCGCAGCACACTCGACAACCATGCTTCTGACAGTACCTGAGTTGGTGTGTTTTCCTGTACTATTGGTACATAATTCTGGACGTTTGAATTAGTGCGTTAGTGTCACAGACACAGACAGGAAGAAAAACATACACCTTCGGTGACAGAACACACACACTCTAATTTACCTAAGTAATTAGTAATGACAGAGAAAGCAAAAAAAAACAAAGGTGTCTAGGTTGGACACGCGAGGGTAAAATTTAGCATAAGGAACAGAGGTTTGGTTAAAACATAGAAACATAGGTTAAACTGTGAGCATTATTTTCTCTGTTCCATGACTTAATTATCTGATTTATACAAGATTGTCTTCTAAGTCAAAAATATCATGGACTGGTTTCCTCGCGGCTGGGGACTCGGATGTCCCTGTCGTTTTACGGCAGAAGATTCGGGGGTACCGTAATTTGAACTTGGTTATGCTTTGCTTAAATTGATAGGTTTTCTTACGATGAAGGTAAGTTAATTTGAAGGACAGTAAATATCCTAGGCTGATGAGCATGTGAGAGGAGTTTCTGATATATTAGTATCAGTATTAATTACATGCAGGGTAGCGTCTACGGTGGTAAGGTCAATGGTCTGAGTTCCCTCGGACTAAAGCTGTTGTTGAAATTTTGGGTCCACTTTGAATTTATATTGACTGAAGAATTGGGACACTTCAACTTTGTTCTCATAAGCTTCAGATGGTATATGATACCTGGGCGGAGCTTCAGCTCTACACCGAGCATTATCTGACATGGGTTTTTAAACCGCAAATCCCCTCCGTAACATCTCTAATGAACGGCTTGCTGGGGCACAGATAATGAATGTCTCTTGTCAGAGTACACATATGTAGGTTAGGAGCCAAATACGGCTAAGGTTGCTATCGTGGTATGCAACCACCGATGGGATATTAATCCACACATAGATGTCTTTCCTGCCAAGTGCCAACATTTACCACATCTTTTAAGTGATAAATGTTGCGGAAATTGATGAGAGGCAGGGTGACTAAAAAGTCTACTTCATGGAACTCAGGGTTACCATATAACACCGTAGCGCTAACAAGAGAGTAAGCCAAGTGGGCTTGGATAGGAACGATTGAACCAGATAGGGCGTTTTTCAAAACACCCTCGACCATGTAGAGAGGTACTAGGTAAGGGGAAGTTCTTCCCATAGCTAGACTGTCTACTGAAAAGCTGATTTCACGCAGCATGTCATTCATGAGCATGGCGATGATCTGCGTGTGAGTGTAGTCACTTTGTACTATGGAAAGAAAAGCATTCACAGTGCGCATGGTTTGATTAAGGGCTACACTGTGGGTGTTAACCAGATAGATAGTGCCTCTAAGGGTTTTACCTAAGTTTTAATGATTAATAGTTTGTTTTAGCATGCCTTGGCGGATGAGTGGAATTACGGCTTGTAATTCAGTGATTTGTTATTTAACAGTGTTAAGGCTAACAGCATTAACAGTTGACGTGCCAATGATAAACAGGAAGCCTAAGGCAGCGGTAGCACCATCGTTCTCTGAGGGCACAATACAGAGCACGATTAATTTTGTAAGTGGGTTACGAGTTACCATTGGTTGAGGCTAACTCTGTAACGAACATTTTATGAGAACCTGAATCATAATTGTATTAGGATTGGTTTCAAGCTGTCATAGATTTTGTGTAAGGGAGAAAAAAAACTGACAGTTTACATGATACAGGTTGTTTTGGATGAGATTAGCTTCACCCCCCTTTAGTTACACTGACTAGTTTCGTCGAGTCGTTATGTCTTTTGATTTGGTTTTGGTCATATGCCACCACATCATTGTGTATGTGTGGCCAGTAAACGATCCGCCGCAGGGCGTCGGATGTTGTTTTGACACCTCGGTGTTTCACGCAAGGTGCGTCATGAGCATATGCTACCATTACCCCCCTTTGGCTACGAGGAACCACGGACCGAGAAGGGGTGTGGTTCTCGGAGACACACACGAGCTGGTCTTTGACCAGACACAGCTTGTGGTGAAGCGACATGAGGTCGTCGAGGTCAGGGTCATTGGCCGTAGCATCAGAGAGTCACCGGATAACGTCTGAAAGGGTGGGTTGGGAGGGAGGTTATGAGTCATGAAATTGTCATAGCTAGGCCAGGGGTGCGTGAATGGCCCTGGACCTTTTTTTGGTGGACCAAAATCAAAGTTGCTTTGGAAGCATCAAGAAGAGGCGTGGCCTCTAAGGACAACCCAAGACTGCAAAAGTCTGGCGAGGGTTGGAAAAAAGGCATGAAAATGCGGTGCCACCCGGCATGAGTGAATGTCGAGCCGGATGGGAATGTTTTAGTTGATGCTGGAGCAATAGCATAATCTTCACTTATGACCCCGTATGCGTCAGGGACTGGTTAGCCTGACATCAGGTTTTTTTGGGTCTAGGGGGCATGCATGGAGTTTAGCCCCTGCAAAGGACCAAGGTGAGATGGTTTCATTGAAGATTCAAGCTGCACACGCCTCTGGCGGTGCTAAAGTAGGAAGACTCAGTGTTTAATGGAAAACGGAACGACTTAGGGATTCGCTAGAGGTCGTTTTGTTTCCGTTGAAGGGTCTCAAAGAAAGCAGAACTGATGGCTTGACTTGTCAGCCTAAAGTGTGAGGACGGTGTCCTCAGTTGTGACATTTTGAAGTAGGACTCCCCCCTTCGACCAGTGGATCATCTGGTGAATGGTGGGGGTGACAGATTCATTTGGTTCAGGGTGTAACCCTGAACCGAAAACTGTGAAGACGAAAGTGCTGGGAGAGGTCGTCGGACCTGTGCCCAGATTTGGAACCGTTGATAAACGATCAATGGCTCAAAACAGTTTAGTAGGTCTTGGCCTATAAGAAGTGGAATTAACTCCACAGAGAATATGTAGACTGGATGGACCAGTTGCATGGGACCGATGGTCCAATGTAGTAAAACCCCTGAATTTAAGAAAGTGGCGTAAGGGAGAAAATTTGTTCCCAAAGAATAGCGTTGCAAGTGAAATGTGCAACCAGCTTCCTGAGTCAAGGTTTGAAGCTGAAGGAATAATGTACTTGACATGACTGAAATGTCTACTGCGGTGTCAACCAAGGCTTCATAGGTTAACATACTTGGCAGTGAATGCGCCAAGAAGTTGTTGAAAAGAAGGATGATTATTAATGGCAGAAATGCCAATGCAGGTAGGTGAAGTGTTGGGTTTTCCCAAACTACCAAGACAGTAATGTCGGGCACCGACAAAAGGCTGTCAATTAATGTTGTGTTGGTCTAGAGTGGTCATTGCGTGAGTTATTTGTCTGGGCCTTGCCTAGTCATAATGATGGCTTCGGCCTTTTTTGTCATAGCCATGGTCACGGAAGAATTGGGCAAGTACACTGAATAGTTTCTCGTTTTCCGTGGGGGAAACGCCTGGAGTAGTTGATTTCGTCCAAGGTTTCTCCGTGGGAGAGAATTTGTTTCTCTCTTTGTCAGGTCGGTTAAAAGAATTTGGGTAGTCCCGACGCTGGTTAGTATGTTGTTTTGACCGTGGTTGTAACCTTGGTTGGTTGTCTCGATACGGTCCATTCTGAAATGGCCGTCTTTGGTCAGACGGAAAAGAAGTCTGTCCCTTGTTTTTGGGGAAAGGTCTGGACTCCGGTCGTTGACCGTCGTCTAGATATTTTTGTGGACCCCCCTTAGGCTCTATGGTTGCATGGCGGGTCAAGTTAAACACAGCCGGATCGGAAGGTCGGTGTGCGGACTTTTTCAGTTTAGCAAAGCCTTTGGCCGCTAAGTCACGTAGTTGTGAGCTGTTTAGCGTTTTGGGACAGGCCGCTATACCTAATTGATGGCTTGTGTTTGGATGGAGGTTCTCTACAAACAAGGCTTTAAAGCTTGGGTCTTCCTCCATTTCAGGCTCATTGCGAGCTCCAAAATATGCTTTCCTCAAACGTGCATAATACACTTGAGGAGGTTCTTGTCTGCCCTGTTTAATGGCAATAGCTGCAGATAAGCCAGTAGCTGTCCCTGGGTCTTCAAACTCCTCCGTCAAGGCTTGACAGAGGGCCTGGAAGTTTGATTGGACATGGGCAGGCTGGCGGTCTATGAAATTCTTCACTTCGCGACTAGATGTGATTTTAATTAAGTAAATTTTGTCTTGTAGTGTCGCATTTGGGTACCTTTCAAGGTGGAAATCAATGTCTTTTAAGTATGCAGCGGTATCGTGAGACCCCTTGGGTCTGGGTTCAAAGCGCGAGATATTGCAAGCAATTGTGTCCAAGTCTTTTACAGACATGCTGGACTGAGGCTTGGGCTCGCTGAGACCACTGACACCTTGTGGAGTCGTGCTCGTGGGCGCATATGCGGCCTGGACCGTGGGGTTGACGGTCACATGTAAGGAAGGCGGGGCTTCCCAGGAAGGTCCCGGTTGGGACGGCCTACTAGGCTTGATTGTTTCAAGTGAGTCCACTAAAACTGGACTAGGAGGGCTCCTAAGAGGAGTGTGGCTAGATTCTTCTAGCTTTAGCTGGCGGACTAATAGAAGCTCTTTTTGAGTTTTATTTAACTCGTCTGCTTGTTGTTGGTTTTGTTGTTGCAGCTGATTGATGCTATCTTGAGCTGTTAACAACTGGGATTTGAGACTTACTATTTGGCTCAAATCTTGGGTTCGCTCTTGGTGGAATTGATTCACTTTATCATCAAGTTTTTGGATTTTAATGTGAGCTTGTTCCAACAGGGAGTTTGCTCTGTTGTGGTCCAGTTGGAGTTTAAGAAACTCTTTTAAGGGAGGTCGCGCAGCGACGTCAGCTAAGGTTATTTCTAGCTTGTCTATTTTTAAAGTGGCTGCTTGTAGTTCTACATCCTTGTCGAGGATGGCTTTCTGATTTGCTTTAAAAGTTGTTATTAATTTATGGATTTCTCTGCTGGTTGCAGTACCATGTTGGGAAGGAGTGAAACTCCTTAAGTCTGGTTCAGGCTGGGCAGAGGAAGGTCTTACTTCTTCTCCAGGCAGCTGACCTGACAGATATCTCGGTCGTGACTCAGCGTCGGTGCGCTGAGCTTGGACGTCGAGCAGTTGTGCTTCCACTTTTTGGAGACGCTCAGTTACTTGAGTTAGCTGAGCTTTCAGTTGTGTTTGGTTGCTTTGTTCAGTGATTAGCTGTGCTTTCACTCGATCATAATCTTGGTCTATGATCTTTAATTGGGTAACCACATTGAAAAACATAGGCAGGAAATCTTCAGTTAGGGTACTGATGACTTGGGTCAAAGTACCAATATTGCCATACTGGCTTGGACTCTCGGCGTATTTAGCCATTTTGAGAATTGAAGACTTATTTGATTTTATTATTTGCTGGATGGCTTTGGGAAGTATAAGTAGTTAATGCGAAAAGGAAAAACAATAAAACAAAAGAATAAAAAGTTTTAAAAAGATTAATTTTTTTTTATATGAAAAAAAAAAAATTCCTTTTATAAAATAACTACTTATAAATTATTGTTGTACTTAAAGTACTTCTTTATAAATACGTATTATTGCTAATCTAAACCTTTGTCTCAGTTGGTTTTATTTTGGGATTTAGATTTTAATTGTAATTAAGCTTAATTTAATTAAGCTATTGTTGTAAGCCCTATAAAATATGATTAAAATTGAGAATGTTAAATAGTTGTTAACGAATTTGTAAATATAAAGGTGAAAGCACACAAAAGTCCAAATTGTTTTGATTTTGAATTTAAAAGAAAATTGTGTAAATTTGTAAAAAGTTAATTAATTAATGAATCAATTAATTTCGTTTAAATGTTGATTAAAGAGATTAAATGCATTAAGTTGCAGTTCATTAATGATTGTTAATCTGTTTGGCTCACTGCAGACTGTCGTTTATTTTTGTAATTCCACTTTGCGAACATTAGGGGCGCTGTTAAATTGTGACCACAGAGAAGAGTTCTGGCTACTTGGTTAGCCACAGGAAGTTAGCCTTACTGGGGTTCCAGAGGCTTTGCCCCAACCAAGATGGCGGGGGTACGTCACCGGAAATGACGAGGCTCTATGTCAGCGATTACGTCACTAACAAAGATGGCGGCTTACGCCCAACAAAGTTTACGCTAACGCTGTTAGCTTCAACAAACACGTTTGAGACAGTGTTTAACAATGCACAAAAGTACGGTCGGGGTGTCGACACGTTACTTTACCACTCAGCACACACGTGCACGCCCTGTCTTGTGCCGCGGACACAAAAACACGCGTTTTACACGCACAACAAAGGAGTAGCTCGAGGCTACCAGTTAGCAAGAGCTAAAAACAAACCCTACTTTACTTCAGGCTTTACAAAGGAATCTCACAGTTTGTACAACTATTCCAACACTAGTATACAGTGACTGGGATTCGTTCCGACGCAGTATTTAACGTGCGCGGATATTTTTAATCAACCTCCGTTGTGTTGGACAACGTTTGAAACTTTCCGGTTAGCTACTCCGAAAGTTCAAAAGGGTTATGTCAAAAGTTAGTTTCCGACTAGAATTCGTAGTCTAGATTAACTTTTGACTTCAAGGCCTTTAACAGATGTGATGCGGAGAAATTCGTCCGCCACCACGCATGCAAAAACAAACAGCAGCTTGTTCCCTTAGGATACAAACTTTTACACACACGGTCAGAGCCGTGAATATGCCGACATACAATTAGCTAACGTTAACTCCGGCTAGAATTCGTAGCACGGGCTAACTCAGACTTCAGGATCCTTTATACACATACGGTACAGAGAATTCGTCTGTTACCCAGTGTAATGCAAAAACAAACAGTAGCTTGTTCCCTTAAGATACAAGCTATTACACACACAGTCGGAGCCGTGGGTAGGTCAACACACTTATTTAAACTCCGGTTACAACCGGGGCGTTACAAACTTCGTAAAATGAGTTACAGATCTGTTTAGCTGTTTAGAAGTGTGTATCAGCTGTTCAGTAGCCTAGCAACGGCACCTCAAACAAAGAACCACGTGGTCGGAGCACACGCACACACACAGCAGCTTCAGAGAGAGAGAGAGAGAGAGGAGAGCGGCTTCGAACGATCGTCAGAGAAAACAACAATAAACCTTAATACTTGTGTACTGTTTTTCACCACAGGTTATGAATTGTCAGCCCACCCAGGGACGCCAATTAATGTAGCAATAGTAAGCCAAATTATTTTTAAACATAGAGCGTTGGTCTCTAGATTAATTCAATTACAGATTTATAGTTGAAGATGCCTGCATCTGACTATTGAACCTTAAACGTAAATTAACCCAAACAATAATTTGGAAACTTTGCAAAAGTGGTGGAACTTTTTGACGGGACAGTGAACCCATGTGTGAATAATAGTACACAAAGCACAACTGAGGCAATGGATTTATATACATATAAATACTTTATTAACTAAACTAAGACACACAAATAACATAAAGACAAGAGACAAATACAACAAAAGGAGCAGGAGATTATGGACAGGAGAATATGTAAATTAAGTTGGCAGATAGCTATATTCAAGAGATTATAATGTTAGTGAGGTTACGTTGAGGTAAACCTACTTAACTTGGAATAACACCAACTCAGATAAATCAGGAGCAAGTTTTCTTACAAGTTGTTGTGGTGCGGATGCAGCAATTGGCACGGCCTTGACGGCGGATGGATGAAGTCTTCTGACGTAGTTCGAAGCAGGAACAGGCTGTGAAGCGACGTGCTTGCGCTGGAGGCCTGAAGGTCTGAAGCTCTGAAGTTCTGCTGGCTGGAGGAGGTTCACAGCTGGCTCTGGCGGCTGGTTCTGGAAAGCTCGCCAGGAGAAGGTGGAACAGCTCTGAGAGCCAAGGAGATGGTCAAGACTCCTTGGAGAAAGCTCTTTGTTCTTAGGTGAGAGCTCAGAAGAGGTGGAGAAAGCTCTTTGCGTAGGTGAGAGCAGCCAGGGTGGAAAAAGCTCTTCGGAGAGCTTAGAGGATAGAACAGCTCTTCTCTGTGAGAGCCTGGGAGAGGTGGAAAAGACTCCCGAGATGGAAAAGACTCCCCCGGAGAAGTTGGTTTCATTCATTTTTATAGTTCTGTCCAAAAACCAGCTTGCCACGCCTTCCTCGTGCATATAGATGAGTTATCGATGCCTTGGGGCGTTGCCTTCTTTGTCTGTTTTCGGCGGGAAAACGCCTCCTCGTGAATATTCAAAAATATCACGTTTCTCTTCCCTCTTGGGAAGACAGAGGGGGAGAGGACTGTGGCTTAGCCTTGTAAGAAAACTTTGCATCCTCAAATAAGATCCTCTTAAACTTTATACATCACCTGTAACCTCACTTAAGCATCAGTAAAATAATAGCATGATTATTCAGACATGCTATAAGCGGTGATACTCTTACTTTCACATAATTCACCGTGAACATGATCAGGATACACATATGTGAAACCACAGGTCAGGCAAATGGCTTAAGTATTACATGCATACAAGAGTTAACGTGCTGAGTTAATCAACATTAACACATAATGTAATACATTATTTACATGGCACATAGAGTGATTTTATCATTCAGTCCTTTGTTCGTTTCTGGGTTCATCTTCACCTCTGGATAAGCAAGAATAATGGGACACAGATGTTGAGAGGCAAAAGGTCAGCTTAGTGTCAAAACCGAGTCCATTAGGCTCATTCTTTAAGATCATCTGTCTTTGTAAATGTCATTTGCAAAGGATGTCCCAGTACTGACCTGGTGACGGACCAATCAGCATGGTTGTTCAGGAATTTGGTTTGACACGGAGAGGAAGATATTATAATTTATACTTCTGTTTTTGAGTCTGTTCACTCACTCCACCGTCATCCGGCTACATTGGCAATAAATTCTATACATTTTTCAAATCGGATTTTATATATTTTTATGTGTTTTCTGGCCTTTTATTTTAATATAGTAGGTTAAAGTGAAAAAATAATAGGCAGAGGATATAAATGAAGTTGTGCTGATAAAAAAATATACCGAACATGGGTATAGTAAACATTTGTTTATATAGTATATAAAGGCAAAATCAAAAGTACTGAAAAATGGTCAAAATAGGCTCAGACCACTGAGGGTTAATATTTGAATGTTTCTGCCAAGAGAAAGTGCATTGTGCCAATTATTTTATTTGGGTTTTTTTTGTTTGTTTTTTAAAATACAACTTGGTTAAGTTATTTCAGCGTGTGTATAGTACTTTTTGAACATTTTGAGCACAATTTCAACAATACCGCGATAATAATGATAACCTTGATAATTCTGGTCACAATAACTGTGATATGAAATTTTCATATCGTTACATCCCTATGTATGACTTATGCAATTATGCTATGAAGCTAACAAAAGGCTAGAATATATTGGTTTAGATTCAATAGCTGTTTTTCAAATCCACAAAAATAAAGGAATGGATTTGGTTGTAGACTAGGTACATGGTGCAGGTGTGGTGAAAGAGAAATAAAAAAGGTACATGTATTTAAAACTAAACTAAAAGTCTGGCAGCAGGCAAAAGCTTTCAAGTTTTAAAAGAGAACACAAACAAACAGACCATCTTAACCAAACAATGACAGGGGTATATACATGGGGGTGTGGTCCTTAACTGCCATAACTGGCGTAAACCAGAAATGAAACTTAACATGCTTTGAACGTCTGACTCCTGGCTTCTATGCCACACCCTCCTTTTCAGTAACCCAGTTGCCCAAGTTCTCGGTCAAATTACCTCCCGCTGCAGCCTAAACATTAGTGTGTGTTAGTGGCGATTTCTCATAGACTGCAAGGGAAGCCCGGCTTCCCCTAAAATTACGAAAATTAAATGGTTAAATATGTTCGGTTGTGTTGACATTTTATTGACTACAAATGTGTTAGAACACGTTCATCTCAAAGACGAGTTCGTTCAGAATCAGCTTTATAACAAATCAACAGACTCGATGTTGTTCACTTCTCATACATTCCCGTTGTGCTGTTTTCTCATTCGATCTCTGCTCAGTGCATTTGTCTGTAGACTGTGGGCGTCTTTGGGCTTCAATGGGACTGAGTGGAACAGTTTTTTTCATTGCCTTAAAACTGGATGGTAATTGGATAAATGCCACAATGTTGTCCCGCCCCTGGACACCGGGCGTCTCTGGGGGTGAATGGAGCTGTGGGCGGAGCTCGGCCGGGCTGGACGCCAGAATCCCACATGCTGATTGGAGGATCAGTCGAAAGGCTGAATCCCGTTTGATTGACAGCTGTTTTCAGATCTACTCCTTCACTGACACAGTTCAGTTTAATACTGTCGCACATTCTGCTGTGAAATCAGAGAAACCACTACCAAATTACTCGTTCATTTCTTGCACTGTAAATAAAACACACTCATTGTACTTCCTTGTTTCAATTTAACATAATTTCAGCGTTTTCTTGTTTCAGTTACATAATTTAATCATTTCTAGTTCGAGTTTAATATCGTTTTGTAGATAGTTAAATCAGTCAAACTGTCGGCTAGGTCGGAGTGAAAGGAGCATCTCTTGTTTAAAAAGGCTGAAGTCTTACACCCACAACACAATGGGCCAAGGTTAGTCTAAGCAGCCTAGCTCTGCTGGACATTGAGAGGACACTGGTCCAGTCCCTGGAAAAGACGCCTACTTGGTACGATAAGGTCACTGACCATTTTCATAAAAAGGAACGGAGGGCCGAATTTATATTTAAATAACTTAACAATTTTTTTTTTTGATTTAAGCCGACAATGAGCTTCCCCTGTCTGAAAGACGAGCAGCTGCCACCAGTGTGTGTGCTGTGGCTGCTCTTACACCTGTGCTGTGTGCGTCAACCTAACTTGACGTGGCTCTAGCGTGATTGGTTCGTTGTGGCACTACTTAATTATGATTGGCTGTTCTTATGTCTGTCAAAACATAGATAAATGTCTCATATTTCTATCGAGGAAAAGTTATTCCGCAATATATATCGTTATCGTTTTATCTCCTAGCCCTAACTGTAAGCCACCTGAGCAGTTCCATACATTGTTTTCCAAAAAACCTGCGGCAGAAGGAAGCATTTTCTTGTTCAGTGTATTGATACTAACTTTTTGAATGCACCTTGAACATCACACATTTGTCTTTAGCATCAGAGGCAACATGATGAGATTAGTCGCTAAAGGTACACGGTTTTTGACTTTGCTTGGAAGCAACTGGAGTCAGAAGTGGGATTGCTCATGGGTCCACGGACGCCTCATGGAGACTTACCCCAACCCTAACCCTTGGTACTGGGAACATAGGGCTGACTCCTGAAGAAATAAAACATGTCTGGTTGAGGGTGAATCACAGTTTATGTTTCCGGGTGTGACATAAGTAATTATTTTTTCCAAACTGCTAACATATGTCAGTCATGAAAACAGTAGAACAATGAAAACTGACAGACCTCACCTGCACAATTGCTGACAAATATGGAATGTGAGCTTTTGGACTACAAATATGGATAGAATTAAACAACATGCTTCTGCTAAATACTTACAAAACACTCCACTCAAATCCATTTGTACTTAACTGAGTAGTAACCGATTCACCTAAACAGACAACATTGGATTCAAACCACAATATTTGGTGCTTCACCTTCAGGCAGTTAATTAATCAGTGGTAGATCCAGAAAAAATGAAGAGGGGGGCAGGAGAATGGTGGGGTCCAGGGTCGGAGTCCCTGTGAGGGTTCAAGGGGGGGAAGCGGAGCCAAAACAAACAAAAAAACATTATAAATGCTTCAAATCACATAAAACTGTATTTTGAAAAAGTAGTTTAAAAAAAAAAATCATCATATCCAAATAAAATCAATATAAGTTAACCTCATTAATGTGACCACTGTTGGAACCAAAGCAGTTGACTTTTATAAGGTTGTTCTCAGTTATGGCAATGAATTCCAAATAGTTTAAAATTAAAAACAACAGGATACAGTAAAGGTATAGACCTTTGTCTGACAACTTTATGTGTATCACTCAGTCACTGGCTGTGTTCCACGGCAACTCAAACATTTTTAATATTCAGTCCATACAGTTCTATAGTTCCATCTGTATAATAATACATTCCATACCTTCTGTGGCTGCCTGTTTGTTTTTCAAGCAGACCCAATATGAATAGACAGTTGTCTCTCTATGATAAAACTTTAGTTTAGATTTAACTCCCTTTACCATATAGACACTAAACGGTGGATACCCCCCCCAGTACAAGAGATAGGAGAGCGTTGGGGTGCACACATTTGCATTCTAAAGTACATGTGGATGGACTGGTCAGTATGTGACGCTACATTTTACAATGTGGAGGAGTGACGTTCGAATCCTGGCAAGAGCAGTTATACCGTATGTCCCAAAAAAAATTATGATCAGATTTTCTGCAATGATAACTTTAAAAATAGTGAATCAATCAAAATGCTATTTCAGGCCATGAAACTATAACTTATTACCTACATCTTGTAGAAAACCCCATTCATTTGGCTTCAGTGGTCATGGAGAAATGGGGATCTTTGTAAAGCATGTCAGAAGTCCCTTCCCTCCAAGTTTTGTAAGGAGACGCGTTGTCCGTTGTATTCATGCCTTACGAATACGAAGTTCATTGTGTTCTTGCACAAAAATATCTCTTGAAAAAGTGACTGCTTGTTTCTTTTCATTTTCAGCTAACGAAATGAATAATGAATTGCATCAAAATAATTGGATAGGTAAGAATTAAAGTCAAATGCTTGTCAACAGATGTGAGCTTCTTAGGGAACAAATGCAAAATGGTAATTGAGAGATCAATACATCTTTCAACAACAAAACCTCACACGAGTACACACCATTGATATAATGTTATGCACATAATTTTAATTCATTTGTTAGTTGCCCTGTCAGTTGTGAGCAAATTATTTTCATTCATATGGATGCCAAGAGCATCCAAATACCTAACTTGAAAGAAACGAACCCATGACATACTTTACAAAGATCCACATTTCTCTGTGACCACTGAACCAAATCAAATGGGGTTTTCTGCAAGATGTAGGTGACAAGTTATAGTTTCATACCCTGCAAAAGCATTTAGATTGTTTAATTATTTTGAAAGTTATCAATGCGGAAAATCCGATTGTAATTTTTTTTGGGATATACAGTATTATTTTCAACAGTTTACATGTTGGGTGGGGGGGTGGCACCAAAGGCACTGGTAGGTCAATCCGCCGTTGTTTAATAAAATACCACTGACAAACAGAGACTGTAGACCCACAAGCAGGAAGATGCTTACCAGAGACCTGTAGACTCTAAAAGGTAAAACTTATAGTTGCTTAAATCATATTAGCTTACTTAATTTATTTGTCACTATCTTGTCATTTGAACTCATGTACTTTGAGTATTTACTCATTTTCTCCTAAAGAAGTATAAAACTAAGTTCATTTGAGAAAACTGGACTTGAACCTTCATGTTCATGTATTGAACACCCTCTCCAGTTGCACTCCAGTCCAGTTGGTGGCATTAATTTACTTCTTTAAGCACCTTTAAGGAGGTTTGTACTGTCAAAAATGCCACAGAAGAAGAAGACACAGCATTAGTTAGTGACTGTCGATGAGCAGGAGAGGAGCACTGAAGTTTTCTGAGGTAATGTGGACAAAAAGAAGTGTTAGGATTCTCAGAAACCCCAGAAGTAAACAACACATGCAACAGTGTTGTGCTGTAATGTGCATGAACACACTGATTTGAGCCGCTGCTTACATGTCGAGGTTCCTTCCTTTAAGCTTCACAGAGCAGTCAGACTCCACAGGTGTGATTAAGCTAATCCACCAGTGTGGTTGAAGGTGGAGTCAGCCAGAACACCTGTTCCATTTTGAAACACCATGAGTTAGGGATGCAGCGATACCGTTACGAATACTGGGCATCAGCTCCGATACTCAGTGTGTGTACTCGTATTCGTACTCATAAAAGATGTCCAATACAAATGCACCGATTACGGCTGAGTGACATTCACAGTTCAGTGCAGCAGGTATGAGGAGGAGGAATAATGTGTGGGGAGTGTGAAGAGTGTGGAGACTTTTCAAAATAAACGACGGTGATAATAGCAACACTGACTGCAAGTAACGTTAAAGACAGATACGGACGCAGCGTTCTGTCCGTCCTCTGCCTACATTCCATCCGTTTTCCAGGTGCTGGTGGATGCATACCCAGACGGAGAATACCAGTGGGAGTACGGAGCAGTGCAGACCGCCGCCAGCAGAGGTGAAAACGAAACTTATGGCTCATTTCTCTTTTCTCTACCTGCTGAAGCTAAGCTGTTAAACCTTACACTGTAAGCCCGGAATTTGTATTTACTAAAATGCTTTAATTACAATGCACTTAAATGATTTAAGTTTTATGATGTTACTATAAAATGTTAAGTATATTCTACTAATTTGAAGACATAGTTGAAAGTACGAAAAAGTTTAAGTTGAATGGAATTAAATCACGAAGTTTTAGTCATGACCATCATAAAACTTTAAAACTCATTTAAGTGCATTGTAATTAAAGCATTTTAGTAAATACAAATTCCGGGCTTACAGTGCACCTTTTTATCTTCGCATTGCATTGTGGGTATCCTTAAATCTCTCCACTGGCTCCCTGTCCTATATCGCCTTCATTTCAAAATTCTTGTGCTAACTTTCCGGGCCCAACATGGCCAGGCCCCTGCATACATTGCTTCCCTGATCCAGCCCTACAGCTCGACTCGTAGCTTGAGGTCTTCAGGACAGCACCTGCTGATGGTTCCACGGACCTGTTTTAGCACACGCGGTGACAGGTCTTTTAAAGCTGTGGCACCATGTCTATGGAGTGACCTGCCTCTACACCTACGGTCCATGGACTCTGTAGAGAGCTTTAAGAAACACCTCAAAACCCTCCTGTTCAAAAAGGCTTTTTAGTCTCCCACCTGACCCAGGACCACCACAAACTGATTACACTCTATGTATTCATCATAACGTACTCCATGTGTCATCCCCCCCCCGTCTCTCTATATCGCTATCGCTCTCTCTTTTCTCCTCCTTTACTCTCTCTCTTTAACCCCAACTGGTCAAGGCAGACAGCCATCCTTCAGGAGTCTGGGTCTGCTCGAGGTTTCTGCCCGTTAAAGGGAAGTTTTTCCTCGCCACTGTCACCAATCACAAGTGTTTGCTCCTGAAGGATTCTGTTGGGTCTCTGTAAACTTAATTTGATTCTGATTTGAATTGATAAAGCACTTTGTGACTCTGTCTGTGAAAAGTGCTCTATAAATAAAATTTACTTACTTACTTACTTACTTACTTACTTATAGGGCATGTTGTTGATAATGTGTTATTTTTCTGTGCAGGGTTTCAGTGGGGTTGTGGTGTTAGTGTTAATTTGGATTTAATGTGTGTATGGCAGTGTTTATTGGCCTTTTTGTGTTTGTTTTTGTATTTTTGTAGAGCTGCACCATGAGTCAGAGCCATAGGAAGAACAATGGCTTTCCTGTTCATCTAAAACTGTTACTGTACAATAGAAGTCATAATGTCTTGTTAGATTAAAAGCACTTCCTATTACTGGCAAATGACAGTGAGCTAACTTCCATCCATGCTTCACTACATTAAGTTGAATAATTTCATAACTATTATGGTCAGGAATAGGATTTTGAGTTTGATTATCTTAAAAGAAGTTGTTTGATCACTGATAAATTAATCTGGCTGCAACTGAGAAAATTAGTCAGTGTAATCTAAAATGCTGAGTTGAATGGTTGGACAGTGGGGTTGATTTTACAACAGATTTAAAGTACAAATAACTTGTCTTTTAGTGTTTTCTGCTTAATAGTTTAAGTTCAGTACTTTTAGCATTAAAGTTGAACCTGCTTAAACCAACTGATTAGTTGATCTTTACTCAGATCATTTAAGTGCAATCACTTGCCTCAAATTTTTTGAGTAAACTCTACTTATCCGGGCTTACAGTGTACCAGCAAAAATGCTGCAATATTAGTATCACATTAGTGTTGTCTCTCTGTTATCTCCATGTTTGTTATTACTGACTGACTTCTTCTTCTTCTCAAAATACTTTACTTTTCTTCGTGGTATTTGCCCAGTATGGTTAATGCAGAGCGGCGCCCCCTGGTGGATTAATTGAGAAACGCTCATTCCAACACATTAAATGTCAGTAGCAGCACTTTGTTCCAGTCAGACTAATGACAACGACAATAAAGCACATTTACAAAAGGAACTAACAACTGGAATGGGATTATTAAGTACTTGTATCGGTACTCGGTATCGGCAAGTACTCAAATGTAAGTACTCGTACTCGGTCTGGAAAAAAGTGGTATCAGTGCATCCCTACCATGAGTCATTGTGGTCTTGCTCATTCTAATATAGAAATCCTTCATACTTGCATCCTTTCGGCCTCTTCCTTGGGGAAGGCCTTCCTCTCTCATCTCTCATGAGGAGAGTCTCTTGTGGAAAAACCCAAAACAAAATAGAGATCCATTCCAAGTTTAATTAAAACTATTTAAATGTCCTTTTCTACCTCCGTTCTTGCCTAACTGCATAAAATTACCCATGTTCTGCTTACATCTATGTGTGTTGCTGGTATTTTGTTTGAATAAAAAAAAAACCTTCAAACTTGTCATTCTTTATTGTGTTTTTTTTTTTTTTTTTCCAGTTATTTAAGTTGCTTACACTTAGAAAGATGAAATTAATTACACCTGATATTTTTAATTAAATAAACTTAACTATTAGATATGAAAGTAAACTGAGCATAAGACTAATGATCATATTTACTTACATCTTTTGAGTGCAACCGGTTTCCTAGATTCGATTAAGTAAGATCAACTCGTCATATTCAGTGTACCACTCTTATAACTTATAATAATAGTTATAATGACTAATATATTAAATTTGATAGCTTTGTCCCACACAGTGCAGCAGCACATTACTAATGCACACAGATTGTTACTTGTGCGTTAATCGAGAATCGAAGGGGGAATTTGCAATTAACACAAAGCTAATCAGATGTAACAAAAGCTTATTTTTGACAGAATCCAATTACTTTTTTAATTAGTAAAATAATTAAATGCCTTTTTAGAGAAGTAAATGACTAATTTTCAGCACCCTGCACACCTCAGCTTACCTACTTTATCATCCAACTCTCTTTTAGACTTATTTAATAAGTTTGTTTTTGTGTATTCATTGCTTATTCAGCTTCTCTTGTATGGTTTTACACCACTGAATTGGGTTTTCTGAAGGGAATAAGCATCCCCCATTTGAAGAGCAGACAATAAGAAAACACCTATCTCTGAAAATCTGTTTTTATCACAGACTATAGACTTTCTAAAGCCTGAAACCACAACTAAATGTGTGGGCGAAGTCTATTTCCACTCAGAACAGCTGAAATACAGTATGTTGAAATTACACTGTGATAGTGAAAAATTACCGTCTATCCCAGTTTTGCACCTCTTTTATTATTATTACTCAACAAAAAACTCTTCACCTAAACATTTTCTCATACTGTTAGATGGTATAGAGACAATGTCATGTAAAAAGACATTGAAAACACAGAATTCCTCATAATTTCTCTAAAGCTTCAGTGATGTTTGCTGTCTTCCTCAAACTCCTCCTCCTCTTCCTCCTCTCTAGTCTGGTTTTCTGTCTGTCAGGATTCATATACACAATAAAATGCAACACACAAGGTTTTCACTATTTGACCAGCAGCATGCTGAGTCCTGGTTCCACGAAAAAGAACTGATAAACCCAAACAAACATTATTGCATTGTCTTATTTGGAGCTCGTTGAAAGTGTGTCCAAACATCAAGTGTAGATGTTTTTAGCGTATTGCATAGCATTTAAGAATAGCATTTAAGATGAGGAAATGCACTATAATGGCTTTCAAAACTGGAAGTCTGACATTTTAGGTGCTATTTCATTATCACAGGGACTTACAAACAAATCAAATATAACAGATAACATTACAAATAGTAGTAAAATGTATTTAACACACAGAAACTTGCATCCAACCAAGTTGCAGCAAAACTATGCAACGTGTTTGTGGAACCATAATAATAATAATAATAATAATAATAATAATAATAATAGTAATAAGAAAAGCACCAAAATTTAATCATTTGTTCCTTGTGCCAGTATCAACATTTCCTGAAAATTTCATGAAACTCCGTCTATAACTTTTTGAGCTATCTTGCTAACAGACAAACAGACAAACCCAGATGAAAACATAACCTCTGCCCTTCCTTGGCAGAGGTAACTATGAAGCTTATGTGACACCTTACAACATGATATCGTGTAAATATACACACCATTTTTAATTGGCGTTAATTGGCATGTTATATGTATGCTTGAATGAATGATTTGTTTATTTTGGTTTGTACATTAATCATTGCACTTTGTATAATAATTAGAACTAGAAAAGCACTCAGACAGCGCAGACCTCCGCCAAGTCAGATCAGCCCCCCCCGCCCCCCCATCACTTGTGCCGGTATCAACATTTCCTGAAAATTTCATGAAAATCCGTCTGTAACTTTTTGAGTTATCTTGCTAACTGACAGATGAACAAACAACCCCCCCACCCCACCCCAATCCCCACATAAATTTAATTATTTGTTCCTTGTGCCAGTATCAGCATTTCCTGAAAATTTTCTGACAATCCCTCAATAATGTTTTGAGTTGTCTTGCTAAGAGACAGACACACCCCAATGAAAACATAGCCTCCACTGGTACACTTGGCAGAGGTAACTAGAAAAACACTCAGACAGCACAGTCCTCCACCAAGGTAGATCAGTCCCCCCTCTGATCACTACCAAAATTTAATCATTTGTTCCTTGTGCCAGTATCAACATTTTCTGAAAATTTCATCAAAATCCATCCATAACTTTTTCAGTTATCTTGCTAACAAACAAACACGCAAGTATGCACGCAAACACACAAAGCAAAGTGATCACAATACCTCCTGGCGGAGGTAATAATCTCCACTGTTCCTTGGTGGAGGTAATAATAATAATAATAATAATAATGTCCCAAGAGCTAGACTCTGCGTCTGGGGATCGGGTTGTCAGGCTCCCTGCCGTCAACTGCCACCCAATCCACAATGCACCCGGCCCCTACGAGTCCCTCGGTGGGTGGTGAGTCCACCGGAGGGCGGGCCCACGTCGCTCCTTCGGGCTGGGCCTGGCCGGACCCCGTGGGCATAGGCCCGACCACCAGGCGCTCGCATTCGAGCCCCAACCCCAGGCCTGGCTCCAGGGTGGGGCCCCGGCTGCGCCATACCGGGTGACGTCACGTTCTTTTGTTGTTTTTCTTTCATAGGGGCTTCTGAACTGCTCTTAGTCTGGCCCATCACCCAGGACCAATTTGCCTTGGGAGACCCTACCAGGGGCATAAAGCCCCCGACAACATAGCTCCTGAGATCATTCGGGCACTCAAACTCCCCCACCACGATAAGGTGGCAGTTCAAGGGGGAGATGGTCATGAGCTTTGGGTCATGACCGAAAGTACAAGATCCCGGATACAAGCGGTCGAAATGAGTTTCCTCCGTCGGGTGGCTGGGCGCACCCTTAGGGATAGGGTGAGGAGCTCAGTCACCAGGGAGGAGCTCGGAGTAGAGCCGCTGCTCCTCCGCGTCGAGAGGGGCCAGCTGAGGTGGCTCGGGCATCTGTTTCGGATGCCTCCTGGACGTCTCCCTGGGGAGGTGTTCCGGGTATGTCCCACTGGGAGGAGACCTTGGGGAAGACCCAGGATATGTTGGAGAGACTATGTCTCTTGGCTGGCCTGGGAACGCCTCGGGGTCCCCCCGGAAGAGCTGGAGGAGGTGTCTGGGGAGAGGGAAGTCTGGGCGTCCCTGCTTAGACTGTTACCCCAGTGACCCGGCCCCGGATAAAGTGGAAGAGAATGGATGGATGGATGGATAATAATAATAATAATAATAATAAGTTGCTTTATAAAGATTTAGCCCATCACAATGACAACACCAATCCATTATACTGTCAACCACATTCAGGGTGAAAGCCACCATTTATGTCAAGTTGCTAATGAGGCGTTCCAGAAGCAGCCATGTGTATAAGCTCAGTGGATTCCAAACTGTCACACCATGACAGCCGAGTCATGTTACAGCCATTTGAAGTCACTCAACCAATCAACCTTTATCCAAATATCTTTTAAGAGAAACAACGGACAGGGCTACTTAAAAGAGAAGTTTAGTAGTTTTGTAGATGATGCAACCAGGAGCGGATGTGGTGAATCAGAAAAAAAAAAAATCTGATCAGCAATGTTAACATCCGTCTGTGTCTTGTGGTGAATTAGAAACAAAAATCTGATAAGCCATATTCACAGCCATCTGATGTGGTGAATCAGGGGAGAAAAAATCTGTGATAATAGTGTCAAAACAACAGGTGGCACCAATACAATTATTTCAGCTATTACACGAGGGAAATACACAAAACTTGAAATAGAAAAACTCAAAGAAGAGTGTGAGAAAATGGCCTGAAGGAGTTTGAGTCAGAGCATCCCCCGGCAGTGCAGAGACAGGCGAGCTCAGATGATGATAATAATAATAATGATGGATTAGATTTCTATAGCGCTTTTCAAGGCACCCAAAGCGCTTTACATTATCGATCCATTATTCTATTCTACTCTTCTATTATTCTTCTGTATTTTCATTTATTTATTTATTTTATCTTTCTTTCTTTTTAATTTATTATTATTTTTTTTATTTTATTATTTCTTTTTACAGTTATTCTATGTCTTCTTAATCTATTCTTGTATTTTACTGTTATTTTGGTTTTTATTTATTTTTCTGTACAGCACTTTGGTCCACTGTGGTTGTTTTAAAGTGCTTTACAAATAAAGTTGGATTGGATTATTCATTCGCTCTCACCTTCACTTTTTGCCTGCTGGTCAGACTTTTAGATTAGTTTTAAATATATGGACCTGTTTTCTTGATCTGAAACAGTTGTATAATGTTCTTCAGCACATCTGTCATATTCAACCTCTGACAGAAAATAAATCATGTTGAAATCAAAAATAACCTTCTGATGTCTTCACATCTAACTTATGAGGAATGGAAAATTGAAACTTGGCAAAAATAGTGATTTGATTTATATTTTGATACATATCAGCATCGTTTGACATGAAAAAAAAATATGGTGATATGATTTTGATATATACAGGGTGTCCCATAAGTCTCCATACATAGGAAAAATAAACGTTTCTTGACATAAACCATTTTTATTTATATAATATGCTCTATATGACTGCCATTTTGTCGGGAACACATTTCAATGTGTGTCCTCCACTGCTGAAAAACTATAAAGAAGAAATATAAAGAAATACATGTTAGAACCATATGTATTATGTCTCCTATGTATGGAGACTTATGGGACACCCTGTATATATATATATATATATATATATATATATATATATGTATAGTATATTTATTAGGGACATAGTGCATATTAGGGTGGTCCAACAATCATGGTAAAAAATCAAATTTCAGATAACCTCAATTAGAACCCTGCATTAGATTTTGGCATTCAAAAGATGATTTAGGAAAAAATTGGAAGAAAAAGGAGATGTTTTACAGGTTGCACAAGTTGCTGGAAGTTTCCTGGAAGTTGACTAATTTTGCATTTTCAGCATAGCTGAGCTGACCTGCTAAGAGAAGCAGCAGTACTATCAAAACCAAGGTTTGAGTGCTTCATCTAGCAATATATGTATTAAGTAAGGCCGCCGACATCTGTGGTACTGGAGTGAAGAATTGATTGTCCTGGCATTCTTGGACTCAAGTGTGACACAAGAGCAGAAGCAGCTGATGGTTCACAACATGATGGAAAATGCAGGTTCTTTCGGTTCCACTAAAGTGGTGGGATGTCCTTAGTCAAACAGATTATGAAGGGAAGCAGATCAGTGATTTTGTCACCACCAGCACCATGCGTTTCTTTGAAACTTTGGATCTGCCACAAACATTAAGAATTCCTCCAGAAGACTGGGCTGATGATGCAGACTTTCAGAAGGCTGATAAAATTGTACATTCCAGAAAAGTTGTCAGTGATGTTGCTGAAAGAGGGGTGGCGCTTATTCAAGACTTCAGCTGTAGCTGAACAAAAAATGAAGATCACAAACAGTACTTGCTCCAAGTTGTCAAAGAACACAGGAACCTTTTTTTAATTTCAGTAAAGCAACAGTGGTTGCTGGACTTTCTAAGTAACATTTTTATGCGAGTTGCAGTTTGATTCTGAGAATAAAATTACAAATTATTCTAATATGCCTTATTCATTTGGCTAGTTATGTTATAGTACATAGAGCAATCTTCACGTGTCTTGTGCAACCTCTAAATATTAATTAATTTGCATAAAATTTGGACCGAAGTCATTTGGCCAGATATGGAACCAAATGCAGGGTTCTAATCCAGAGAATCTTAAAAAAAATGTTTTTGAACCACCCTAGTGCATATTAATGAACATCTACAACAACTGCTGCTGTAAATATGCTAGATTGTAGCAGCAGTGCTAATTTCCATCTGTAGTCCCTAGGCAGGTGACAAGAAAGACAGCTGACAAAAGACAAAAGATCATAAAAACACACATTACAACACAGTGAGGATAATCTACTGATGGACACAGGCTCGGTTTTCCTTCATCCAGTGTTTAAGTTGTGATTTGAAGGAGGCATATGATTGTGAGTCTCTTATGTTGATTGGTAAACTGTTCCAATCCTCAGTTCCAGTGACTGAAAGTATAGTTTGTCCAAAAATAGTGCGCTTTGCGTGGCACCTCGAGCTGTGGCCCCTCCCACTGACAGAGCGGGATTTGATAAACTCTGTCAAAGGAGGAGGGGCAAGTCCATGCAAGACTTTACATATAAGGCATGTATTTTTAAAATTCACAAAATTATTAAAATTAAGATATTTATATTTATCTAAAATAATGCTATGGTGGAAATTAAATGTTTTTTTTTTTTTATCAAATATTTTTATGGCTTTTTAAATACTGATACTATGGCTTTGAGTGTTGTCATTTTCCTTTTTTTTCCCCCTTTTTTTTTTAAATCTCTGTGATGTATTGCTATCCTTATTTCCTTGAGTTGGACGTTGAAAGTATATGAAGTTTCACTTTCGTGTCATGCCAGCGTATGTAACTGACCCCCCTCTGGTTTTTTGATAAATCGCACCCTGAATGTACATAACCCCCCCCCCCGCCCAGGACATAATTTATTTTCTAAAGAGCCCACTACCTATACCTTCCATGGGGTCCACAATTGGTAGCGGCACCCCAGGATGGAGTACCCGTCTAGAGCTGATTGAAAAACCTTTTTGACATCTCCCTTCTCTTTTCAGCCTCAGAGGTTGCTGTTTGGTAAACACCAGAGTATGCACCGGCCTTACATTCTAAACCCTGAATACAGATCCCTTGGGTCTACTTTCATTCTAACAGTATCTTCTCAGCTCCTCTAACTCTCACTTGAGTGTTAGCGGAGCCGAGTGCCACGGATGACTGCTTCTTTCATCTTAAACAGGTACTTTTATGCACTAATACATAATCACCTGCATTCTTAAGTGTCGATCATTTTCCTCTCACATACTTGGATGGTGTAAGCAGGGACTGGATGTTAAACAGTGGAGACCACGGAGGGAGGACACTGAATTATTCATGGTTCTGTCACTCTGTGCTAACACCGTACTGAGCTCCTGTTCACATGTATTAGCAGTAACACACAGTTCATTCTCTGCGACCACACACATTTCAGTGCATGTCTGAGTAAAGCTCTACCTAACCGCTGCAGCTTTCATCCTCACATTAACCACAGTCAGTGTTCATGTACTTCTGTTTATTTGGTTCATTTCTCATACATCCCATCAACATTTCTTAACTTCTCGCTTTTACGAGCCCCATTTCGGTGCATCCACGTTCTGATTTTTGAGTCGTAGTTGTTACTGAGGAAACATAGCTGAGACAGGCAGTGACGGGATAAAAACATGGAGTTGGAAATCAGTGCAACGGATATCTACATCTCATTACCTGGCTGCCTGTGTGTATCCGACACATTCACATCCGGAAAGATAGTTGACAGTCTGCGGTGCATTTAGAATTAAAGCAACAAAGCAGGTGGAGGCTGTGGGTTCACAACAAATAACACTGTGATTCTGAAAACAAATTGAATGACAAGAGCAGATAAAACGTCCTATGTGAGCGCATTATAAACCACTTTATATTTTTAAAGCATATGAATAGATAAAAAGCCACAGTCTGATGGCTTCTCTTAGCATTCGAGCATGATTTGCATTTATAATTTAATTACTTTTCAATTTTACATTTCCAGACACACACTCATTTTGTTCTGCTTTAACAAACTAATTACTGGCAGAGCTGAAAAAAATAAATAAATAAATTCTCATTAAGTTGCGTCCCATGCCTCTTTATTTAACCTCAATTGTAACTGAGTGGTGTTGGTTGACAATGAGGGAAAGAGAATGAGACCCAAATATACTATAACATTTAGCTTTAGCTTCAAAAGAGCACTGGGTTGTTGTAATTAGAAGACGTTGCAATTTAATTTCAATAATGGGGGTATTTGAGTAAAAAGACACCACTTACACACTTAGTCGTTAAGTAGTGAAGTGGACAAAAGCTCATTTTAGCAGGAGCCGGGAATTTGCAGTGTTTTGGGGTGGAAAAAAAAGAAGTGTGAATGATGGTAAAAGCAGATTAATGTAAGACTAAAAATCTGGCATCAGTACTCGATTTGCTAATTGGATCACTGAAAATAAAATGGAGACAGTAAAACTTACAAGTGTAATTTCAGAAGTGGCACTATTTCGATGCCAAGTAAACAGACTGTATGGAATGTTTGCCATTAGGCATTTATCAGACAAAAAAAAAAAAAAAAAGACATTGATTGCCATACACTGTAGATCTACTACAAATGGTGTTGCCTTTCAGAATAAGAGCTAAACATAAGGGTGCTTCTGTGAAACTGGTCCCGAAAAACAGAACAGAGGGGCTAAAAATTCAAACCAGATGTAGACTACTGTTAGGAAGCAAGTTTGGAAGCACTTTGGGTCTATTTTCAAATAAATATTTACTGAGATAAAACAGAAACTAATTTTCGGATCACACACATTTTTATATTATTTTTATGCAAAAATCAGCGTGTAACATGGTAAAAAGGACACAAAAATTATGTGCTACTATTTTTTTTTTATATATCTTTTGGGAATTTTGGGAATCAAATTATTTATGCAAGGCAGAGCTTTTCACAAAAATGACCGCTGTTGCAAAATCACTCACAATTTATTTGTGTTTATATGGGCAGGTTCCGCATGTAACACAAGTGGACACGATGGGTTACACATGAAACCCGGAATGAGACTGAGATTGATGAAAAACCCGCATGTCTGGATTAGAAAAAACACTAGGATCGACAAATTTAACAGTGTCTTTATTTATAGCGGTATATAAGACCATTTCAACCCATGTGTTCCAGATCAAATGAACTGACCCCTAGGTAGTTTTTCATGTCCCAATTTTGGTCCTGTTCTTGGCCCCAATTTTTTTTTTTTTCAAATTCATTAATTTTGGGATGGCTCAGAGCAAGAGTACAATTATTTTTGCATTTATCTGAGGTCATCATTAGGTACATCCTGGGGGGAGATATGTCTAAATTTCTCTTTTATTATTGGCTCTAAAAAGCTGGAAAAGGTGCCAAAATGAACCCAGTTTCATAGAAGCACCCATATACACTGTGTGACTGACCTTAGAGCCGCAAATCTTTACAGTTCATGAACTACACATAATTATACTATATAATAGAAGTTAGCTATGGTTATCATTTGGATGTTGCAATTAAGGAAATTGGGCAGATACAATTTAGAACATTTAGGTACATAAAGGAGGAGGAATGGTGTAATACAACAAAAAAAAACAAGGATATGTTGCACAACTACCATATTGAGAAATGCTAAGAATGACAATCCAAATAAAATATTATTCCAACAAATTAAATAAACTGCAAATAATAACAATACTACTACTACTACAATAGTAATAATACTGTTGTGACAGTAGTAATGGCCATTTACTTATCCTACATAATAACCTTCACAGGAACTGTTTTCAGATACACTACAAACAAAAAGTGAAGGATATTTTCAATTTTTGGGCTTTTTTTTTTTTTCAGTTGGGATTCTTGCAAAGCACTTTGTACTTTTTTGTATGTGAATTGAATGGAAACACTTTTTTTTAATGACCAGACATAGTTTTCTTTACAAATGGCAAATATGACCCCAAAAAAATTAAATATCCTTCATTTTTTGTTTGTAGTCTTCTTCAATTCTAGGATTCTGGGCATAGCAAGGTGATTGCAAGGCTATTGTATTCCAAAATTTCTAATATCTCCCAAAATATTTGTCCTATCAACTTCCCGTTTTCGCTAGTCACTTCCTTGACTAAAAATACATAATTATGCCAAACTGCAGCAGTCGCCTCTTTCCGAATATTGTATGACATACATACAAAGAGAGTCCGCTTCCCTTTTATAATATAAATAACATACAAAAAAAGTTGGAAATATGGAAACCTGCTCCTTCAAATGAACACATTCACATCAGTTTGTTTTTGTGCCAGTGCATGGGGATAACTCACTTAATGAGTCAAAAAACCCAACAAAGAAAAAAGCCTCAGAAGTCATATACGATAAAGGTCATCTCTACTGGCAGAGTGTGTGAATAGCCTGAGTTGATCTTTCCACACAGGTCGGACTTCCGGCCTTCAGTGGGTACAGCTTGACGTCAAAACACTGTTTTCAACCCTAGCCAATACACAGCATGCACAGCCTCTTTTATAACAAGCTTTGATTCACTTGGGTTCACCTGTGGCAGTTGGCCATGTATGTATCTAAATGTGCCACAGGGAACAACATGAAACAGCAGGAAACAGTACAAGACACACAAGACAGCAAGGATGAAAATCAGAGTTATATTAGTCTGACAATTAAGTCAATAAAACTGCTTTCACTCACATCATTTAGTTAAATAGTTGCTACTAATGTCAATGTTATTATTAGTTTAGCAAATTTGATAAATGCAAATGGAATAGGACACCGGTGGCAGGAAACTAATTGTTGCGGTGGATAACTGGTAACATTAGACAAGTTGTTTTCAGATATTTAAATGCACACTGTTGCTAACTAATAGATGTGTTACATGGATCACAAATGAAAATATTAAAATTATAAGTACTAATGATCCACTTTGTGTCTTTTATATACTCCTCTGTACAGAAAATATTACTGTCAAAAAAGCAGTTTGAAAGCTATACAGAAAACTAAAATCGACCCCCCCCCCCCCCCCCCCAGTTTAAAAATGGAAAATTATATAATTTAATGTTATGCCATGTCCAAATGTTAGCTTGTAAATGGAGAACAAAACTGGGTCAAGAACTGCACCCTGAGGAACCCCACAAAGTACAGTCAGTGCAGTCAAATGATCTATCTATCTATCTATCTATCTATCTATCTATCTATCTATCTATCTATCTATCTATCTATCTATCTATCTATCTATCTATCTATCTATCTATCTATCTATCTATCTATCTATCTATCTATCATTATATATTGATGCAACAGCTCTGACTCAACCACTCTGTGATCCACATGATTATTATACATAATTAGCTTGTAAATGGAGAATAGAACTGGGCCAAATGCTGCACCCTGAGGAACCCCACAAAGTAATCTGTACATTGCAGTGCAGTCAGATGATCTATCTATCTCTCTCTCTCTCTCTCTCTCTCTCTCTCTCTCTCTCTCTTTCTCTCTCTCTCTCTCATTCTTGGGCAAAAATCTGACTAATGACAAATACATTCACAAATGGAATCTGCAATTATGAGGATAAAAAAAACCCTCTCAGCTCCACAAAAGACACAAGTAAACATTCAATGCATTAATGGAATGAAGGCTGAGAAGTCTAGGGATATTGGTTTAGTTTAGTCTCTTCAGCATCAGCATCTTTAATTTGTATTTTTATCCATTGTGTGTCCTTGCATTCCCTTCTCCCTCAGGCATTAGAACGTCATTATAAGGTTGCTTGTACCAGTCTGCCTCCAGGGGGGGAATTAGGAAGAACACTAGTGTTTATTTATTTATTTATCACATGTTCTTTTTTTTATTCCACTGCTGAAGAGGTAATGCATTACTAAAATACTCAATATCTGCTTCTCAATATCACAGCTGACAATTTGTGGTTACGTGGGTTGGTTAAGGTTGCAGTCGTCTTTGAGTCGATGCTATTCTCATTTGCCTCTAGCACTATCACCTTTCATCAAGAAGGTCTCGCGCCTTTCTTTGTGAAGTTGGCATGTTCTCCTCATGTCTGCATGGGTTCTTTCTTGGTATGCTGACTTTCTCCAACTGTCCAGAGACATGCACTGATATGTTAACTGGTCAATCTAAATTGTGAATGTGAGAGTGAAAGGTTGTATATGTCAGTCTGCATTATATCCTGCCCTTGTCCAAAAGTAGCTGGGATAAGCTCTGTCAAATCTGCTTCTAAAACATGGCCATGTCTATGCCCTTGGTTACTGGGACAGACACAAGTGTATGTTCAATGTACAGTCCCTCCAGGAAAATGTGATTATGCTATGATAATTCAATGCGCAATCAAGGAAATAGAGCGTATTACACAGGGGTTCGAATTTTTTTCAAAAAGGGTGCATATTCACCACAATAATAACATATTTTATAATAGCAAAATATAAAAAATACGTTGGGCTCGCGTGATTTCATAATCCCTGCATTGTTCCACATAATTTTTTTTTAAATATTACATTGTAACTTGACACGGGTAGTGATTTAATATGTGACATGCAACAACATCAACTCATACATCCACAGAAGGTAAACTAACCGCAAGCCTCAGAAAAAAATCCTGCAAGAAGATGAAAAATTCAGCTCATTTGCAGACATAAAATATCTGCAAAAGACAAAGCAAACCACTCCTCCGATGTCCTACACAAAAGCGGGTTCATACTCTTCTCCATCCCATGCAACTGTATGTTGGAACATAAGAGAAAATTGATGCTGGAGCCACTTTTCCAGAGCAAAACATTTGAAAATGGTTTGTGCTGCATCGATAGTAATGTTCTATGAACATAAAGGCTCTAATTGCCTGTTCTACCTCACTATTGTGATGCAGGAAGCAATTATTTTATTTTTGACACTTTTATTAATTTTATTTTTATTTGTGACTCAGGAATGTTAAAGCCGTGTTGAAAATAAAATAGAACTAAAACAGGACCAGCACTTTTTGGGATATAGTGGATGCTTACTTCTTGTATGTTTGCTTATCATAGGATGTAATTAGACATTTTTTATTCAGTAATAGCCGAGTTAGAACAGGGTGTGGGAGAGAAATGGGAGAGAAATGTATGTTTTTCCAGTTCCTGCTTATTTTCGCAGCTTCATGCTTTTTTTTTTTTTGCGAATTCCTGCAATTTCACCGCATAAAATCACATAAGAACCCCACATATTCCATCACATAATCAAGGGTTTTTGCTGCATTTTTCCGGAGGGACTGAATGTAGCACCAAAAACGAACTTGTCAAACACTAATGCAAATTGATGGAAGTGCAGTTAAGTAAAGAGCAAGTTTAAGTCTTCATTGAACTTAAGGCCCAATCCCAATTCACCCCTTGCCCCCCCTTGCCCTTGGCACAACCCCTTGAAACGGAGTTACAAGGTGTAGGGGTTGAAATATTTCCCTATGAAATAAGACAACCTTTCGAGACCCATTACGTCATCGATGTTGCCATAAACAGATGCAACAACTTTGTGTCCAAAAGAATTCCCCATGCTGTCAGCAGCTGTAACCATCTCTGTTTCATGGGCTCTGGGCATCTTTTTATGGCTATCGCAAACCGCAGAAATGCGATCTATAACACAGTGAAACGGCATTAAATGATCAATCAAATGATTAAGTTGTTTACAAAGAATATACAGTACATACATTTGTGTGCTTCTTTCATCACACTGCTGCACTTTGTGGCTGTGTTTACCTCCATCTTGCCAATGATTCAAACAGAATTATTGGGGATTTCTCGTACCCCTCCGTTTGTAGCGTGGTCCTGAGAAATTTCCGTTTTGAGGGCCAAACTGCCCTCCCCCTTAGCCCTTCCCCTCTGACTCATCGCGAATCAAGACACCCCTACCCCTGCACGTGAAAATGTAGGGGTAAGGGTAAGAGGGAGGGCCAAGGGGGGAATTGGGATTGGGCCTAAATCTAGAAAATCTACAATAAATCATCAATAAAATGTTTAGTTCATGGGTAGTCCTCACAACTCAGCTGTCAACCAATTTCCTTCTATCTCCTTTATAGTTGTGTCTCAACAAATTGTATTGTGTTTCACTTGTGATTGGAACACACTTTCTTGGTGGTAACTTTGTGAGCTTGTAAAGTAATTGAAAACGCTTGTCAACAAAGCTGAACAGCAAGAAAACACATTAAAATACAAAGTTCAGACAGTAACATCTGGTGTAAATCCAAAAGCAGAACACTATAGCTTCAATTTGGCACACAGCTCTTCACACTATTTGTACATGCCACGGTGTTGACAGTGAATTATGGCCTTTTCTCTTCTTATTTTACCTCGTACCATAAACATGTCAGTTTTTGAGTGTATTAGCCACTGACACAAACTAACAGGTAACCTTTTTTTTTCTCCTTTTTTTAATTTGACCTTTTTTGCAACAAGACAAACAGTCTGGAGGTTGTCAGGTGAAGCAGCATAGAACAAAAAGAAATCTTTTATTTGTTCATGGTCTTTAAAATGTCATTCCTTTCCTCCCAATCCTATTAACCAGTGTTACAATGGGACTGAATTCTTATCTGTAGAGCCTCTCATGAATGCATCAAAGCACTGGTGCATTCACTGAATAACAATGAGACTGTTTTTTTTCTTTTAACTGGGAGAAATTATTTTATCCAGATCTATGGAGAGTGATAAACAAGCAAATATTATACAGACAATAATGCCCAGAAGGATGATTAGTTGTAACAATAACACACTGCATATAAGCTTTGTGGATGATGGAAACCTCAAGGCTTGTTTAAAGCACAACAGTTTAAGCAAATCAATCATGGCTCAAGTTGTACTTAGAAATTAAAATACAACATCCTTTTGAAGGTTTGCAGATTGTAGCTGTCAAAGAGAATGGGGAAAACTGACAATAAATGGTTTGTTTAGGGATAAAAAAAACAAAACAACAACAACACACACAGAATGGGAATATGTTCATCACGACATCCTACATATCTGTTCCGTATCTTCATACTCATCTTAAACAACTCAAATGATGATTATTTACTGATGCCAATCTGTTCTACATTAATGAACACAGACCAAACATCCTCCTGATAAAGCCTGTGTCCAAATTGTTGTAAATGTAACTCAAGGTCAGTTTAAGGGATATTAGTTGTATTTATAATCCCTTGTAGGACAAACTGGGTAATTGTATAACACCAACCAATACATATGGATAAAAAACTCCTCAGGTTATAATAAAAAATTAAGAAAATATTGGATAAATGAACTTCTGTTTTGCTGCGCTCCTGAGAAAATATGTAATGATGCAACCCAATACTTATATCTGGACACTTTTATTTATTCATTTTTTTCTTTTTTTCAAGTGTACCCATGTTGATTTAATTTTATTTATTGTCATGTGTTGCATAATGATCCTGCATGATTGATCACCACATGGAACAATAGGGACCAGAAGAAGGGTGGGTGTGGTGGTCCTTCAGTGGGTGATGGCAAGGGTTTGTTTGTTAACACTCTGGCAGCAAAACTATTGGTTGAATTCATACCAAATTGGGTTTATAGATTGCCAGTGACCCAGAATAGAACTGATTATATTTTGGGAACAGTAGGTCAAAGTTCCAATTTTTTATGAATTTTTTTACATCTTTTTTTTTTTGTCCCATTTACTTATAATGGGTGAAATTTCAAATATCTATAAAAAAACATCAATTTTGTTTCAATTTACTTCAGACTTGGCACATATATAGAGGTAATTGATATGCTGACATCAGCACATGCATAGACATGATGACATCAGCTGGATCCATGCCTAAGTAAGTTACGATGCGTGCAAAGGGCGGGGTTTGTTGTGCCTGGCACCACTTGTTCTGTTTGTTTTTTGAAAAAGGAAAATCTAATGTACCTGTTTCCTGCATATTATGTTTGCATACTGTGCGTAAACATTCCTAATAAGCATATCTTCACGAAAAAAAAAAAAAAAAGGACGTGCAGCATCTGTCAGTTTCCTTTACTGACCGATATCTCATAGTTCTCCACATATTAGAGTGTAACGGACTGTAAAGCATTTTCATTGTTGATTTGACTTTTTGGAGTCCATGTCCTGCTGCTTCTGATTGCTCATTTCTCAGGTAATTGTCACAGTTCCTGAACAATTCCATACTGCGTGCACAAAGGCACAAGAAATCTGCTGATAAATGGTAGCTGATAAACTTGTGGATGCGGTCACCATGTTGACAGATTGGAAGAAGCATCCCTCATCCCTCTATGAGAAATAACTGTAACTGTATCGCTGGGGGTGACACGGTGGTGCAGTGGATACTCGTGCCTCACAGCAAGAAGGTCCTGGGTTCGATTCCAATACCAGTCGATGGGGGTGGGACCTTTCTGTGTGGAGTTTGCATGTTCTCCTTGTGTCTGCGTGGGTTCTCTCTGGGTACTCCGGCTTCCTCCCACCATCCAAAGACATGCACTGATAGGTTAATCAGTTAATCTAAATTGCCCATAGGTGTGAATGTGAGAGTGATTGTTTGTCTCTATATGTCAGCAATACGATGAACTGGCGATATGTCCAGGGTGTACTCCACCTTCACCCATAAGTAGCTGGGATAGGCTCCAGCGACCCCTGTGACCCTAGTGAGGATAAAGTGAGTTCAGATAATGAATGAATGAATGAATGAATGTATCGCTGGTTGTGGTTGTCACCACCCTCAACATGCAGAGTTGCTGAAAACAGAAGCTCCTTAAGATCAGGAGTCACAGCACTAACTCACACAGGCATGGATTTCAGACAGCAAGCAAGAGGACTGAAATAAAACAAATACTATTCTGAGTAGATTGCAATGCTATCCAAATGAAGTTACTCCTGTAACACTCACTCAAAAGTGGGTCGCAGGTCTTTGTCTGGGCAAAATATAATGTTAAGAAACCAATCCTGTGCTTTATTTTTTATGGAGCTGAGCGTCGTCCATTCACACTCTCCAGCAGTAGGTGGAAGTAATGCTAATTAACACCATACATTTCACAACATAAAAGAAGACCCAAAACTCAGGTGTGACAACAACTACATCAGATATGGTTTTACCTACATTGAGGACAAAAACCGAAGTGTTACGCTCGGTCTAGGGGTTGCTGAGACGCAACATGGTTTGAGACTCCCCTCCCTCCATGTCCCTTAACAAACAGGAGCAAATTAACAAAATGACCAGCAGCCACGGCACTGCAATATGAGATATCTATTTACAAAAAAAGAAAAATTAAATCAGGTAAGGGAATCATAATATTCTACAAACATAAACGAAGGAAACCAAAATACATCAATTTTACCTAACAAAACTTAAAAAGATTCCCTCCTTGTATAGCTGGTTTTACAAAGTTCTAACAAAAATCACAAAAGGCTGGTCTGCACAGAGGGGGAGATAGAATGAGAGGAGTCTCTTCTGAAGGAATGAAGATCTGGCCTTTAAATTTCCCGGCTCATCTCCGAAGCACCAATCAGCTGCAGCCAGCAGAGCAACAGCACACCTGCAGCTCATCCTCCTTTAACAGCTACCTGTTTAAGGGAAAAACGGAACACACCCACACACAAGGAAGAGAACAGAAAAACTACAAAAATACAACAGAAGAAATGACACAGCCTATTACAGAATCAAAAAAATACTAACCCCTAACACCTCCCACCCCAAGAATTTAACACTCCCCTCACTTAAATTCCTATTCTGTATGGGATGGTTGGTTTAACAATCTAGATCAACATAGATCTGGACAAAGCATCTGCCATAACATTATCTGCTCCTTTCTTATGACAGATGTGTAAATTGAAGTCTTGAAGGAGTAAAGACCAGCGCATCAGTCTTTGGTTTGCATTGCGCATGCGTGACAGGAATACTAAAGGGTTGTGGTCTGTAAATACCTGAACAGGCTGAGAACTGGAACCAAGATATACTTCAAACTGTTGTAATGCAAGAAGTAGTGCCAGGGCTTCTTTTTCGATTGTGCTGTAAATTTGTTGATGTTTATTAAATTTCTTTGAGAAATAGCAGATAGGATGCTCCACACCGCGGTGATCCTCCTGAAATAGAACAGCACCTGCCCCGTGCGCACTGGCATCCACCTCTAATTTAAAAGGGCGCTCATAGTTTGGAGCTGCCGTGCAGGCACACTACTTAATAATGCTTTTGCTGCATCAAACGCAGCCTGACAGGCCAGAGACCAGACGAATTTTTTGAGAGGGCTAACAAGACTGGTAAAAGCCCCACTCCATAAGGTGCGTCTTGAGTCCTCGTTTCTCAGTGGGCAGATACGTGTAGCTGTGCGTCCTCAATTGCCGGTTAAGGGTGTGTCATTTATTCTCGGTAACGATTTGGCTGGCGGTCAGGTGTTTCCCACGCTGGAGGTCGTTGATGAACCCATTTGTAGTTCATCCGATTCAGCCCCTTGTCCTTCGTTTTCTTCTGTGTTTCCTGCATGCGTAATTATGCGCGCTCAGAGCCGCAAAGTGGGTGAAATTGTGGATCTTTCTGACACTTTCATGGCTTCTAATGATGTGAATAAACTGTCTGATGATGTGACTGTGAAAGAAAAATGTGAAAAAAATGTGACTTTGTTGCCTGTTGAATCTGAGATTGATTTCAGAGTGGACAGAGAAATGTTAATTAAGGCTCAACAGAGTGATGCAACCCTGGCGCAGTGTCGGTCTTCTGCTGTTTCTGGTGATAAACAGTTTGACTCTGTATGTTTTTTCTTTGAAAATGGTGTTCTGATGAGGAAATGGGCTCCTGATTCCACTGAGTGGAATGTTGTGACTCACGTTGTGTTCAATTTGTGAATAAATGACTGAATGCACTTTTAATTTTTAACAAGTGCACATTTTTGGTTTTGTTTAAAATGTGCTTAAATTAGTGTTAAAAGGAATATTTCCTTATTTAGCATGACCACCTGCTGGTCAGTTTGGTTTATCATTACACTTGTCATCTGTGTTGGCATACAGTGACATTCTGTATTATATCAGGTCCAAAACACACACAAACTTTTGATTAAAAACACTTGAGAAGTTTAACTGTTATCAATTTGGTTGTGGCTTATCATCAAGGGGTGACAGTGGGTGCTGAAGCCAGACCAGTTGAAAACCACTGGTCTAAACAGCACAAATGAATTATTTATGTTAGTATGTTAGCCTGACATGCATTTAGTTAGCTATTTCACTATAAATTTGAAGGATTAAATCAACCAAAGCATGGCTAATTCATAGACCACGATACAATTGCACATAAAGTATGTGGTATAAAATAAACCTGATGAATAAAAAATATGTGTTTTGAATCTGACTTAATAAGAGGTAATGCAGAGATAATAACTAATCATTAAGTCACATTATATTTATGCCAGGAATACACTTGGTACAACTTCATTTAAGTTCTGACAAAACTGTACAATTTAATGTCACTGTAGCACATCTTCAGGGAATCCACTGGTGTTCAGAGCAAGTCTCACCCATTCCACTGTGGCCCACGGGACCTAAAATGTGAGAGATGAGATGAAAGACAAATGTTCAGTCCCATTTGAACTGTGCCACTGTTTGCATATATTTAAAATAGAATTTGTGATAAATCAAGATTAAATAAAGATTGTAAAATAACAGATCAAGTGTGAAATGCTGCAGGAGTTTGTGTTTTGTTACTGTTACAAAATTAGCATTTTAAACCTTACTTTTTTGTTTTTTATATTATGTTGTATAGCACTGGTTTAAACAGAAAGTTAAACCCACATCAGAAAAAAATATTAAGATACAGTATATATCACATATCATCATTCAAGCAAACTGTATGATTTTTGTCCCATTCTTCCTGGGTGTTTTCAAAATGTAAAATATATGTGTAAAATATAAAATATAAAATATGCGATGGAACGATGTATTAAAAGCCTTCAGATGGATATTTTTCAGGAGTCAACCCAGTGTGGGGAGGCTCTGAAATGCTTGCCTCAGGGAGAAGCTGGTATTCTGGGTGTAAGGGATGAACCAGGTCAGAGATTATTTCCTGAGCCTTCCTGCAGTCTGACCATTGACTTCATATGTCCTGAAGGGTTTACAGCTTCCTGATTCGTGCAGCCTTCAGAGCTGTGTCCACACGATGACATCTGTTTGGCCATTTGAAGAAATGGAACTCACAGGGAAAGAAAAGTTGGATATGTATTGTAACCCTGACTCAATGATCACTGAGGGAGTCCTTTAACAAGTCTCTACAGACTCAGGTTCTGTGTATGTGTTCACACTACCCACCCAAGGGTGCTAATTTTGCTCAGTGCATTTCTTATAGCAACATGTTTATGTTTACCAGCCTGTTGATACCTATTTCTATTGACTTATGATACATACGTTGGAAATGTTCCTCAAAAGCTGTACACCAGCATAACACAAATGAAGCCTCTATTTCAAATGTGCATGTATTATCATTCTTCTGTTTTTATCCAGACTAAAGATAAAGCCTGTGTTTACGTGTCGGAAACTGAATAATGGTGCAGAATAATGGTTAATGGTGTTGACAACAAGGGAGTATGTGTAATGTTCAAGAACGGCATACAACTCGCACAAAAAAGAAAGTAAATAAATAAATAAATAAAAAGCCAAGGAAAACAAAGCAATAAATGTTACCTTTGAAATACGATCTGTCACAGTGTCTATATTTTATTTTATATAGATAACACAACAGAAGTTTGCATGAATAAAGTTAGAGGGGAAGCAAAAATGCACAAATTCTGCATCGGTTTCCACCAGAATCCTGCAGAGCATTAATACCTGCAGCTTTTAATCAGATTTAATCAAACGTTAGAGCATATTCCCCTTGGTGCAATTCATTTAGGCAGGTGTGAACATAGCAATCACACCAGGATACAGACCAGAACAGCCATTTTTAGTGCGAGTACAATACCAAAAACACTTTGAAGTGCTTTGTTTGTGATGGGAATATGATCCAAACCCCACAAGTTTGAGCTAAACAGCTCCTGTAGTCAGGTGTGCTTTGAACACTGGGATACAGCTGACGATGAGCAGTGTAAGAGCTTGAGTCAGTCACATGGTTTGAAGTGGTGTTTGTTAGTTCACGTTGAAAGACATAAAACCAAGGGAAAGGTTCCAAATGCACAAACTCTTCAGCTGATTGGGACTTGAAAATGAACCATAGGTGTGAGGGTGGATGGATGGATGGATGGATGGATGGATGGATGGATGGATGGATGGATGGATGGATGGATGGATGGTTTGCTCTTATTAAGCCAGATTGAAGTCAGAACCTTTAGGGGGTCTGAAACATTATGAACTTATAGCTATGATAAACAAGTAGACATCCTTCTAGATTATGCTATTCACATCTAGGGTAAAATATCTGTGGTAAAATATCAAGGAATATGTTGGTCTTGTTTCTAGTCCGTACACAACTGTAGCCACTACCAGCCATGTTTAACACTTTAATGAAATGCTGGGAATGTTGTCTACATTCAAACATATGGGGAAAATGTGTTTCTTCATCTCATTAAGAAAAATAACACTGCTTTGACAAAGGTGAAAACTGCCTCAAGTGAAAATAAAAACTTCCTACAGATTTTTTTTTTCTTCATTTAATTTTTACTAACCTCATCTATAATGCAATATTTTATAATGGAACTGAACTGGGGTTAAACTTTGGTGTCAAGTGATTCTGGGGATTCGCTTGGCACCTAAAGGGCCCCTATAATGGAGATCTAGAGTTACATCCCATAACTATTATTCTGTTTCACCTACACATTATGCTTTGACAGGGCGTGAGTTCTGCAGTCCCTGTTGTGACCCTTTCAAAGCAGCACATTATTAAGACCCTGCAAGTCACACCAGAACAAAACTTCATCACATAACTGAAATGAACATGCTGAGAGCTAACACTTGGCAAATAAAGACCCCTTAGGTCTGACCTTATAGGTCTTTCAGGCCCAGCTGAAAGAAATCAAAGCATTACACTGGTCAACAACAGATTTATTGTTTAAGTTTTTTGAGCTGATTTAGGATAATTTTGGTGTGCTGAGTCCAAAAATCGCATTAATTTTGCTCAATCAGGTCAACTTTCTGAACTATGCTACATATTGGCTTTTTAACATTTTTGCTTACATTTATGGGCATTTTCACATCATATGATACAAAATTCTTTCATATTTCTTGCAATAAACGAGTTCTGAAGCTTTTACTTTTGCCAATTTATGATTGTTTTTTTTTAATATTACAGGTGAATGAAATGGCTTCGACTAGAAGATCTTGCAAAAATAAGCCTGACGTATTCTGCTACATCTGCGGTGAATACACCATTGTACCTAACAGGAATCAAGTCACAAGTTTCATAAAGTGTGCTTACCAGTCTTATTTTGGTATTAATTATTATATTTTGTGAGAAGATCAATTTTTTCAAAATCAAATTAGCAAAAAAACCTGACCTGATTTAGAAAAACAGATGTCATTTTTGGATTTAGCGGTGCAAAATGGTCCTAATTCAGTTGAAAAAACCTAGACAACTTGCAAAAAACATTTTTTTGTAACCCAGTGTTATCAAACGCTCAACTGTTAAAGAGATGGAAAAGCCAACAGCTCACATACATGTTTTTTGTGATGCATTGTTAATTGCAAGCATTGAATCACAGTCTAGAAATAGCAGTGTGAAAAGCAGATGAGTGAGACCTGGAGTGGAAATCAATGTCATTAACTGCTCCGGTGTAATCAGGTGTAACAGCAAATACTGTTCCCACATGATGGTCACATGCTGCACAGTTCTTGTATTTAGCCACTGTCCATACGAAGAGGGTTTCAGTTGTATCTGCAAAAGTTTTGTATCGGATAGGCCTTGTGTCCACACGAAACCACCGTTTTCAGTTACTGAAACCGCAACTTTTTGAAACCAGATCCCAGAGTGCATAAATTTGAAAATGCCAGTTTCGCATCTTCAACTGTACGACCAAACAACAACTTTTCTAAATCATTTTTGTCATATCCCCACCTCTCAACCCCCCCCCCCCCCAAAAAAAAAAAAAAAAAAAAAACAAAAAAAAACAAGACGCCACTTAACAACAACAACCACCACAGACTACAGAGTAGTGCTCATGCTATAACAGCTACTGAGCTTATTGGAATATTGAATCAAAATCTTCAGCTTCTCTTTCATTACAAAGAGCAACAAACAACCATAGCTAATAATATTCATTAGATGGATCTACCGCAGAGAGGGGCAATCAGGAGGAAATATTGGATCAGATCCAGTAGAACCAAGCAAACTTCATGCTCCATGTCTTCTTCTCCATTTTTTGTGAGAACATTACAACATCACATACAATGATAAAGAAGAAGATCAGATAGGAAAAGATGTGGTTTCGTGTGGACATGGCCTTTGGCTTTAAATGTAGTTTTTTTCAGTTTAATTTTAATTTTCTTACAACAACACTAAGGTGCTGAATTATACAGGGTTTAGAAGCAAGAATCATGAATGTAAAAGGCTTAAAGAAAAAAACGCCATCTTTAAAATAACACAAGATTGAAACAAACAAGTAAATAAATCAGTCAATAAGAAAACTTTCCCTTGGTGTGGGTGAGGTTAAAAAGTTCCACATGCAGCTTGTAGCATGTAGATCAAACTGTTCAAATTAAAAATAATAAGCAACAACAGGAAACAAAAACAGCTCCAACAGGCAGTGAAGACATACAAGTATAAGTGAATGTGGTCTAATTTGCTGGGACTATAAATGCTGCCAGCAGTATTATGGATTAATTGAAGGAAAGCAAGAAACGTTTGCTGCGTTCAGAGAAAAGAAATTAAAATGGCCAAACTGTGAACAAAAAAAGAGCATGGTTCAGAGGTTTCTAGTTGACAGAAAATAATTGCTTACTTTTAGGAGTTGAAAATAGAATGACTGATTGTTTTGATATGGCTGTTAAATGTAAATGAGATTACCAATTAAAGCACTGAGGTTTCTAGCGTGTGGAAAAAATAAATTGGGAGGATTAACCTGTAATTTTTTTCAATTTGATTAATGGCAGAGTCAGGACCAATTAAAAATATATCAGTATGTTTTGGGTTAAGCCTCAAGGAATTTTGAGCCACCTGTTTATCACTGTCCTCTGTACAGTTTGTCAGATTTTTTTTTTTTTTTCATTAGCTTAAAAATGGAAAATGATATAAATTAATGTTATGCCATGCCCAAATGTCAGCTTGTAAATGGAGAATAGAACTGGGCCAAATGCTGCACCCTGTGGAACACCACAAAGTGACCTGTACATTGCAATTGCAGTGCAGTCTATCTATCTATCTATCTATCTATCTATCTATCTATCTATCTATCTATCTATCTATCTATCTATCTATCTATCTATCTATCTATCTATCTATCTATCTATCTACAGGGTGGGGAAGCAAAATTTACAATGAACATTTAGTTGTTTTTTCTCAGCAGGCACTACGTCAATTGTTTTGAAACCAAACATATATTGATGTCATAATCATACCTAACACTATTATCCATACCTTTTCAGAAACTTTTGCCCATATGAGTAATCAGGAAAGCAAACGTCAAAGAGTGTGTGATTTGCTGAATGCACTCGTCACACCAAAGGAGATTTCAAAAATAGTTGGAGTGTCCATAAAGACTGTTTATAATGGAAAGAAGAGAATGACTATGAGCAAAACTATTACGAGAAAGTCTGGAAGATACTATTAAAGAAGAATGGGAGAAGTTGTCACCCGAATATTTGAGGAACACTTGTACAAGTTTCAGGAAGCGTGTGAAGGCAGTTATTGAGAAAGAAGGAGGACACATAGAATAAAAACATTTTCTATTATGTCAATTTTCTTGTGGCAAATAAATTCTCATGACTTTCAATAAACTAATTGGTCATACACTGTCTTTCAATCCCTGCCTCAAAATATTGTAAATTTTGCTTCCCCACCCTGTAGACATCTTTTCCCAAAAGTCTGCTCTCCCAGCATAAAAAGTACCACATCTACAACCCATGAGTCACATACTCGTCTAATACAAGACTATTATTCATGGTTTTAAAGTTGTGTAAATTATCTTTGAACATATAAGTCTATCTATCTATCTATCTATCTATCTATCTATCTATCTATCTATCTATCTATCTATCTATCTCTCTCTCTCTCTCTCTCTCTCTCTCTCTCTCTCTCTCTCTCTCTCTCTCTCTCTCTCTCTCTCTCTCTCTCTCTCTCTCATACAGTCATTACAGTGATATATCATACAGTCGTTACCACACCATCACAGTACATGACCACACAGTTCTCAGTCTTTACACCAGTAGACAAGTTCATGGCAGAGGTCAGTGAATACAGGTCTAGACAGGCCAAGGGACAGGTTCTGTCCAACATTGCAGACGGCCAACGGCTGACACTGCTGTCACTAATAATCTAAAGGAGGACAAGAAAACAGTCAGATGATGAGACTATTTTAGCATAATAACCCCTATTTAAAACCAGCACTTGAAACTGGACACACCTGAAATGTCTGGAATACTCACTTATTCCAAAACTTGGACTCTCTTGAATCCATTGTGTGAGCAGATACAATTTAGATCAGTACTTACAGTGTTACATACACAGTGATGTTTAGCTCTGATTTATTCCTGGGGGATTCTGTTGGGTTTCTGTAAATTGGCTTAGAGTCTGGTTTCGACCAACTCGATATGTAAAGTGTCATGAGATAACTTTCGTTATGATTTGGTGCTATACAGACCTGATCAAAATCTTAAGACCAGTTGAAAAATAGCTAGAATTTACTTTTTGCACATTTGGATCTTAATGAGGTTTTAAGTAGAGCTACAATATACAAAAGCAAGAAGAGGGAGTGAGACAAAAAGCACTTTGAAAAAGTAATTTATTGAAAACAACAAGTAAACTGAAATAGGCTGTTTATCAGCTGATCAAAAGTTTAAGACCATCGCTCAAAAAATTACAAAAAAACTCTCCAAACCAGAACAAAAAATTTTCTCAGTAGGACTCAGTAATGAGTGGCTCCACCGTTCTTGTTAATCACTTCAAAAATTCGTTTGGGCATGCTTGATGCGAGTGTTTCCAGGAGGCTGGTGGGAACATTGCTCCAAGTGGTGAAGATGGCTTCACGAAGGGCATCAACTGTGTGGAACTGATGGCCATTTTTATAAACTTCCCTTGCCATCCATCCCCAAATGTTGTCTATGGGATTTAAATCAGGGGAACATGCGGGATGGTCCAAAAGAGTGATGTTATTCTCCCTGAAGAAGTCCTTCGTCAAGCGAGCATTGTGAACTGCAGCGTTGTCCTGTTTTTAAACCCAGCTGTTACCACACAGACGAGGGCCCTCAGTCATGAGGGATGCCCACTGCAACATCTGCACGTAACCAGCCGCCGTTTGACGACCCTGCACCACCTGAAGCTCCAGTGTTCCACTGAATGAAAAAGCACCCCAGATCATGATGGACCCCCCTCCACTGTGCCGGGTAGAAAACATCTCAGGTGGGATCTCCTTGTCATGCCAGTAACGTTGGAAGCCATCTGAACCGTCAAGGTTAAATTTTTTCTCATCAAAGAATAAAACTTTTTTCCACCTTTCAGTGTCCCATGTTTGATGCTCCCTGGCAAAGTCTAAACGGGCAGATTTGTGGCGTTGTAGGACACGAGGTCTTTGAATTCGTTTTTTGTTTTTGAAACCCTTTTCCCGCAGATGCCGTCTGATGGTTATTGCGCTGCAGTCGGCACCAGTAAGGGCCTTAATTTGGGTCGAGGACCGCCCTGTGTCTTGACGGACAGTCAATCGGATCCTCCGGCTCAGCGCAGGTGTAATTTTTTTGGGTCTACCACTTGACTTTTTTGTTCCATAATGCTCAGGATCTGTCAAAAAATTTAGAATGACTGTCTTACTGTGTCCAACCTCAGCAGCAATGGCACACTGCGAGAGGCCTTGCTTATGCAGCTCGACGATCCGACCACGTTCAAGAAGAGAAAGCTTCTTAGCTTTAGCCATCAGGAGGGCATGACCGTGTGAATGCCCGACAGAAAATGAGAATTTTGAGCAGATTTTGGCTTTTATAGCCTGCGGTCTTAAACTTTTGATCAGCTGATAAACAGCCTATTTCAGTTTACTTGTTGTTTTCAATAAATTACTTTTTCAAAGTGTTTTTTGTCTCACTCCCCCTTCTTGCTTTTGTAAATTGTAGCTCTACTTAAAACCTCATTAAGATCCAAATGTGCAAAAGGTAAATTCTAGCTATTTTTCAACTGGTCTTAAGATTATGATCAGGTCTGTATAAATAAAATTTGACTGATTGATTTATTTTGAAACTACAATACTCATTAAAAGCGGCATATAACGTTCGTCACCAGTTTTTCTTTAAATCTGTAAAACCCGAGTGATAGCCTAAATATCACGAATCTGTTAGTCTTTCCATGATTACGCACCTGAATCTCTTCCCTCACAGTGAAACACTTCAAAGTGTACTCCATCACAAGCAGTCCGTTTGTTTACAGACCAAACCCATATGTCACTCGGGCCTTATTGGAAATTTTGTTGTGAAGTGCATTGTGAGAATGGGAATTCCACACAGCCACAGTATGGCTGCAGCTGCATGGAATTCCGGAAAGGCCTGAGTAACAGTTTGGTTTTGGTTTAGTGTGTAAACTAACAGATGGCTTGTGATGGAATACACTTTGAATTTGTTCACCGTGAGGTAAGTGATTCAGGTGCGTTATCACGGAAAGACTAATGGATTCGTTAAACTTAGGCTAACACTCGGGTTTTACAGATTTGATGAAAAATTGGTGACAAACATCATCCGCTGCTTTAAGTATTGTGTCTGCCAGTAATGTCTTCATAATGTCTGGAAGCAAAAGATTGAAAAATACAGTGGTTCTGTGGAGGAAAGCCAAATGCAGACATCGTACTCTGTTGTCAGTCGAATCATAAAGACTGTTGTACCTGTCACATCTGAATTTATTTGGTTACACCATCTCTGTTTCCTGGGATATGCTCAAACCTCTCCCTGCTTATTCCTCTGGGTATTTTCCTCTGCACTCTATTTACACTAAAACCACAGTTTGTCACAGCAGCATTGTTAAGAGTTTCCCTGTGTGTGTGGATTGATCCAGCTCTAACCTGCTCTGTCTCTTCAGCAAGCTTTTATGAAGCTATACACAATAGCTGCAACTTCACATTATAGACTCGTGGAGGGATTCATTAGTTGATTCCCTGAAGAGAAACACACTGCAAAAATGTCAGCTCATACCTCTGTTGTCGTTCCTTTTTACAAAGGCACTAGAGAAGCCCTCGCAACCATGTTTTTTGTTTTTTGGTTTGTTTATTTGGAAGCTTTTTTTGACAGGATGTCAACACTGCACTTTTGTGTTTCTACAAAGCACCTGAAGAATCTTTTATAGAGAGATCAAAAGTGATATCACTTACAAAGGCTTCTGTTTTGTTTGTAGCTTTATGACAAGGATTTTTCCAGAGATATATACTTTTTAAAAGTCTGTCTGGGTTACTAATGTATTGGGGAAAAAAGCAAATAATGACAAGGGCCCTGTTTCAGGAAGTGGGTTTATAGTGAAAACTCAGATCTCATTTCATTACAGAGCGATTTCAGAAAATCTGAAACAGTTGCTACAGCTACAAAACATGACGCTAACTTCCTCGCTGGCAGGTTTTTCTTCAGACCCAGAGGTTCTCAATGTCTCATCCAATTCTTAACCCTATAAAACTATTGGTATCATATTGCTACGTCAGGTTCTGAGACCTCTATCTAATCAACAAAATCAATACTTTCCTTGAAAACCTGTTGTATATGATCGGATACATGTTTTCTGCCCCCAGGTGGATTATCACCCCACTGCAGGAAGTGGAAGCGCTTTTTTGCCCTTTTCAATATGGCCTTGATCGTTATGTATTAAAACAATGCATACTTACATATAATTGATTATAGTCATGGAAAAAATTATTTGACCACCCTTGTTTTCTTCAATTCCTTGTTCATTTTAATCCCTGGTAGAACTAAAGGTAAATTTGTTTTGACCAATATAATGATAACAACAAAAATATCTCATAACAGTTTAATTTCAGAGCTGATATCTAACCATTTTCCATGTTTTCTTGATAATAACCAAAATCACTTCAATTCTTACATCAATAGCTGTGGCATTACTGACAAAAACAGTGCTTTTAGGCATTCCATGTTTTCTTTTCTGTCTGTTTTAGTCACATGATACACACAGGAGTTAGTGCTTGATTGCATAACCATTGTTTTAGATGACTTTTGATGGCCTAATATTTTTTTCCGCCGCTGTATTTATAATACAGTTAAAATGTGTGTCAAATTTGATACTGCAGGTATATAAGGTGCTTTGTAAAATGTGTCAAATGTGATACAAGAATATATCAAACAAAAGGATATGGCAAAATGTTTTTAAAAGGTCTAATAAACATCCAAACAATAAAAAAAGAAATAATAATTTTGTGGCTAGTTTTTGTTGGGTCAGGTTTTACTGGGTTAATATTACAGTCTGACTTCATATCCACATTCATAGATATAATTTAACAGTATATTCGTATATGTGTATGTGACTGAATGTGTGTGGGTAATAAGCCAATAATGTAATATCTGGCCAATAATGTAGTAAAAGTCCTGAACTAATAATGTGATAGCTTTTGGCCAATAATGTTATAACTTATTACGTTATTGGCTAAATTACTACATTTGCCAAAAATTTTTTTTACCGGGCCAGTAACATAATAATCAGCCAATAAGTTATAACCTTATTGGCCAAAAGTTATTACGTTATCGGTTCAGGATTTTATTACGTTGTTGGCCAGATATTAGGTTATTGGCTTATTGCATTTTAAAAATGGCAAATTTATTATGTTTTTGGCTGTTATTACGTTATCGGTTGTTATTATATTATTGGCTTCTACAGGGTGTGTTTATGGATAATCATAATCTTATGATGTATAATGTGATTAGACACTAACAGTATGAGGACTGAAACTGGGGGGTGGGACTGGGTAAGCATTGGCTTCATCCTTTTCCCTGTCAGGCACAACAGTTGTTCTTTTTTCTATTATTCTATTTTTTATTTTGTTTTTTTTTCCTATGTTTTGTTTTATGTTTGTGTCCGAAATAAACTAAACTAAACACTTGGATCTGAACGACAGAAAAGAAGACCGACATGAGATCAACATCACCAAATGCGAACCTTTATCGGGCACAAGATTGGGTGGGTGACTCGCCACTACCACTGGGGTTTTCATCCATTTCACTCTCTTTACCGCAGACGTTCCTCTGCTGTAATTCACTCTTTCCTCACTCAACAGCAGCCAACAGCAGCAGGATCACATGTTGTAAAGATGCTTTACCATTGGTTGAGGGAGGAGGGGGAGGTGGTTCTGCATTTGTAGGCATTTTTATTGTAATGCAGCCCATCAAATAAAATGCTTAAGAATCCCCTGTGTTTAGAAATGAGATCGCGTACGTGTGAATCGAGATCACGATCTTTTAGTGATTAATCATGCAGCCCTAATGCCTTGTGCCTACAGTATAAGCCTGTGGGGGCAGTGTTATGATCTGGTTGGTTCAGTTGGTCATGTCTAGGTTCAGTAATGTTATGTGTCTGTAAAATCAGTTGAACCTGAAAAATACTAAGTGATCAGGTCAACATCAGTAAACATCAGTGGATTTTTTTTTTTTAATGATGACACACAAGTATTCCAAGATGGCGATACTAGGATTCATCAGGATCAGATTGTTAAAGAATGGTTCAGGCCACAAGAATTTTTGGGATTTGCTGGAGAAGACTTACGTTGAGGTCCAACGGTCCCAAAATTAATACAAAACTGCAACTCTTGTGGAAAATAAAGGTTGTGACATTTAGTGTGATATTGGTATCATTTACACCACGGCATATCAAATTAATTATTGTATTTGATTTTTTTTTTTTTTTTATGTACGCACACTGATCAGGAACAAAACCATCTTCTCTGACAGGAGAAGTTGTAATAATGCTTAATAACGTTGATCCCCTGCCAGTTGCTAGAAAATATCAGGAAATTTTGTATGCAGATAATGTCCTGTGAATTTTGAGTATTTAGACAACCTCTATTGTAAACGTAAATTGATTTGAGCAGTTTTAGCTGGCAGAAGCAATAAATGGACATCAGTATGCATTTGGACAACACATGAGCTGCTTTGTATTCATATTCGAGATAGTATGGTTGTTTAATATTTGGAGGCTCATTTGTGCAGACAGTACACAAAGTCTGAAAGAGAAAAGTTTCCACTGTGAAGGAGATGCTGGAAAATAGTGAGTGGTCCTTATTTAAACCCACCTGCGCCTTTTTTTAAAATTTTATTTTACTTAATATTTTTCTGCCAACACTGGTGACCAGATGTGAAAATAGAGATATGTTTAAAAAGTTCATGTTAAAATATGAGCTATCTATACTGCAAGACAAAGGGAATAACACTTTTTTTTTTTTTTTTTTTTTAACTTAAATTTCCAAGTAGTAAATCTGCCTCTGGTTGAATGAGTAGAAATCTGCTACCCGAAGCCTCGGTTAAACATGTTTGCTGATCAAACTGTAAATGAAATTAGTGAACAAGAAACTGGGCATATGCTTGTTATGTATTTTGATTCTGCTCAAGGTGCATGCCAGGACTGGGGCTGGCAACAAAGTGCAGACTGGGATTCCACTGTCAAGCATGGCCTGTGCCATTGTAATGTTTTCAGTACTTAGTTATCTGATCAACAACTATAGACCTGCAGACACCATCCATCCCCTTCCATTAGGCCCTCAGCATAACAATAAATTAACTAAATGCAAGTAGGAGAATAATGCTCTAAGATTTATTATACGGAATGTTTTATTTCATCTTGTTTTGAGAAAACCCTAAAAGCAAATGAGATGCAAATACTGATATAAAGACTACCCATATTTGTGTTCTGCCTATGGCTTAAAAACATTATGAATCCATCTGTCAGCTTATAATTAACATGGGGTCTAAATGTAATAGCCTCACAAGTAGTTAAGGATCATTAAGATTTCCTCTCAGTCAACTGCATTCAGGAACTAGAAAAGCACTTGAAGAGCGCAGACCTCTGCCAAGGCAGATCACCCCCCACCCCATTACCACCAAAATGTAATCATTTGTTCCTTGTGCCAGTATCAACATTTCCTGAAAATTACATCAAAATCCGTCCATAACTTTTTGAGGTATCTTGCTAACAGACAAACACACAAACAAACAAACAAACAAACCCCAATGAAAACATAACCTCTGCTGTTCCTTGGTGGAGGTAATTACATTTCTGGAATTAAAGATTTTTACCAGCTCCCTGGTTTGCTCTTTTCCTGATTTGACAAAGACTGCACATGGACTTCATAGTGCATTCTGCAGCACCTCCCTTATTCTACAGTGTTGGTACAGTAAAGCATCTGCTATCCCTTAATTCTTCATTCAATGCAAGATTTTCATTGATGAGATGGAAACATCCTAACAATGTTGTATTCATTTCCACACCAGCAGACTGAGCTCAACACAGATTTTCTCATGGGAACAGTGAATCATATCATATCATATCATATCATATCATATCATATCATATCATATCACATCATATCACATCATATCATAACAGTTTAATCTAGATGTAAGTTGCCCAATATCACACAGCTGTATGATAAAAAAAGTTAAGTCCTATGAAATTACATGGAGAGGGTGTGATTTATGACCTACGCTGCAGCCACCCATCACTGGGAGACACTTGGGCTTCCCTTCTTGAGAGCGGTCACTATGTCCGTCTGGTTGACATGTACATCTAAAAGAAATACCAGCATTTCTGATCAGAAGGAGACATACAGCTAAGCGAAACATTGTGAAAGACGAGGCAACTGGTCTTTACATATGTCTTAATATCCCAACCATTTCCAAAACATCTGCCACCAACATAAATAGAATACACTATAAAATATATACATAATATGCAATATATATATATATATATATATATATATATATATATATATATATATATATATATATATATATATTATGCAAGTATATGTAAAAAATATAATATTATTCATTGTTATTGACATGTAAATCTATAAATATAGTCAAAGAGATGTTTAGAATAGGAACATCATTTCCTTTACTTTTACTTCATCTCAGCAATACCAGCTGGTAACCTCAAAAAACTGTACAATCATGAGGACAAAAACCTAAAAAACTGTTCTTATATATGACCATTGAAGTGGAAGAGACCTGAGCTCCAAGGAAAAGTCATGATGCCATTTCCAGTGTTCAATCAGCAATAACGGCGTTACTAATGCCGTTATTTTTTTCCAATAACAGGTAATCTAATCAGTTACCTCTGCTAAGTGTAATGATGGAGGTAATGTTTTCATTGGGGTTTGTCTGTCTGTCTGTTTGTCTGATAGCAAGATAACTCGAAAAGTTATGGATGGATTTCATGAAATTTTCAGGAAATGTTGATACTGGCACAAGAAACAAATGATTACATTTTGGTGGTGATCGGGGTGGGGGGGATTTTGATGAAATTTTCAGGAAATGTTGAGACTGGCACAAGGAACAAATGATAAAAATTTTGGTGATGTTAGGGGGGGACTGATCTGCCTTGGTGGAGGTCTGCGCTCTCCGAGTGCTTTTCTAGTTACTATTTGAAACGTTCCAATGCCGTTACCGTTACCAGCGGTGAAATATCCGTCCTGGCTCGCTCAGCCAGGCACTAGAGGTGTGACGTTCGTGGACAAAGGGTTCTTTTCAGTGAATGATAAGAATCGATTTGTTGCGTGCCATTCGTTTGCGAGCTGTAGATAAAATTAAGCTGCCAAGCAGAGTTATAATTCTTAAATGAATGAAGAACAATATTATAACGTTAACTCACTACTGTTAGTTCCCACTGCAACTGCCAAACAGGCCTCAGATGTAGAACATGTCTTTTCTGAGGTGATCCATTCTGTGTTTCAGTTGTCAGCCCCTTTGCCATGTTGTCCAGCTCAGGGGAAGATTAATAAACTAAACCTATTTCTGTCAGTGCAGCCCCATTTATGAGACGGACACAGCTGAGCCCAGAATTGAAGCACTGCGCTGCTGTACCTGAAAAATATCCATGTCCATTTAATTGCACACTATATTCACAATATTTACATGATTTTATTCAGTACTAATTTAGGTTTACATGTCTCCTAAATGTGTTCCTGTGCTCTGTAATTTACTGGAGGTAAAACACTGTGGAAAATTACACTGATCACTCCAGGCATGAATTTAACCCATTCTGAGCCTTAACTGCCTCTTCATTAAACAAAGAAAATACAGTAAACAAGCGTATGAAGAGTTTTACTGTATTGGTGCAGTCTCAGGATTCCTGCTTGTCAAATATTTAAGGACTTACATCAGCAGACGATCACTTTTTGGCAGAAGACCGTGGTTAGGAAAGAAGACAGCTGCGACTAGACCGACCCACCAGGCAATTTCCCACTGGCCATTCTGCACCTGAGTGATGAATGTTCTTTAAAAAATCACTCTATTTGTTGCACCAGCTGTGTTGTAGTGTTACGCTCCCACTTGAACCCAAATCTGTCTCGACTGTGTATGCATTTCCAGTTTTGCAAAAGCTGAAAAGTAGTAACAGTGTCAAAACACAATATTCAAAATCTCTCTGATGGGACATTTTAGAGACAATTTGACAGATTAGTGTTGCTAAATGACTCACATTTTTACTTATAAATTCATTTTTGCTTTAGTTGGACCATAAGGGATTATCCAAAACCAGAAGCTGCTTTATATTTAAATAAATGTTGGAATAGCAATCAATTGAAGGACAGGAGTATAGCCTCCTTTGACTAATGAGTATAAGAATGAACATCTACTTAACCCTACGGTATCCCACCCAGAGACCCTTCTAAAACACAGAAAAAACACAATCTGCGAAGCACCATAGTGATGTAAAAAAAATTTCATAGTTTGTTTTTAACTTTTTTTTCATAAATTTAAGCCATGAAAAAAAAAAAAAAAAAATACTCATTAACTCTCATATTTTAACACTTTAAATGACATCTTTGTAATGTAAACAAACCGTATTTTTTTGATGCAAAAAAAAACCCAAAACACTTTATTACAAACCATATTTTCTTATAAATATTTTTTATTTTTGCAGCCTGGCAAATGTCAGTGATTAACAACAGCACTGGCTAATATTGGCTGATTATTTTCGTGCCTGGTCAAATATTCTAAAATGTGCTTTTTTACCTTCGTCAAGGAATGATGACTGCACTGATCTGCCTTGGTGGACAAACTAATTGTTGGTTCATCTCACAGATATGAAGTGAAGAGTTCCAAACATCAGAGGAATCCAAACTCAAGCTCTTGTCTGAGTTCACTGATTTAATGCAGATCCTTTATAGGAGTGCTTCCTGAATGGACAGCAGAAAGAACGGCAGCCAAAGAAGTCTCCACTACCTGTGACCTTGCAAACCCTCCAGACTATGCAACTTCAGAGCCTGAGCCGGATGATACCTGTCACCAATCTGGACTTTAACCCTATTTTTTGTCAACAAATGTGTCCCAATTACATGTCCAGAGAATACTTTCTGAAAGCCTGGTAGTAAAAAAAAAAAATACACCTACAAATCTAACCCTAAAAACAAAGCCATCCTCAGAAACGTATGGCCTTTGTTCAACCAAAAGTACATGACAAAAAAGAAAAAAAAAAAAAAAGAAAGAAAGAAAAGAAAATCACGTAGGCTTATCTGAGTAAAAGATGAATAGAAAATGACATGAGAGACAATATTTTAGCACAAAGTGAAGGCAGAGATGGAGAGTTTTTCCATTAAAAGAGGTCAGTGTAAGGTATCTCCTGAGAGGGAAGAGCTTCACCCTGTGATGCCAGATAGGGAGTGACTGGTGCTCTGATTGGAGTGAGGAGGGTCATTACAACGCTGAGGTACAGGACGGAGTGGAGTGATCACTGGTGGCAGGAGCGAAAGCCTGGGCTGGTATGTAGGGCTCCATAATAGCCTGGGGGACAGATCCTTACAAAGCCTTAAACACAAGCACAGGCATTTGGAAGTGCACACATGTAGTAACAGGACAAACTTCAGCAGCTCATTGAATTCACTACGCTTATGTTCAGAAAACCGAAGTGAATGATGAAGATTTAGGCATTTTAATAGACTTTTTTTTTTTTGCACCATTAGTACATTAATTAAATCTCGAATCACACTATAACAATGTTCATAGAGTATAAAATATTATTAGTGATATGTTAACACACAGGTGTCAAACATAAGGTCCGGGGGCCAAAACCGGCCCGCCAAAGGGTCCAATCCGGCCCCTCAGATGAATTTGTGAAATGCAAATATTATAAGGAAGATATTAATAATCAAGGATGTGAAAATCATTTTAGGTCAATTCGATCTAAAGTGGGTCAGACCAGTAAAATACTATCATGACAACCTGTAAATAATGAAAAATGCTAATTTTTTATCTTTGTTTTAGTGTAAAAAAAAAAAAAGTAAAATTTCACAAAAATGTTCATATTTACAGACTATCCTTTTACAAAAAAATGTGAATAACCTGAACAAATATGAACAATATGAAATGTCTTAAGAGACGTTTGCAGAATTTTATCAATATTCTGCCTGTTACCAAATATTTTGTGTATCTGTAGATCCACTGTGATCTGTAAGTTATGATGCACATGTATAAATGATAACCTGAGGTGTAATATTGTTAAAATTGGACTTATTTTTCTTAAGAATATTCAGTTTGTTTATATTTGATCATGTTATGTTCGAGTACAGTTTGTAGATGTAAACATTTTCATTACGGAATTTTTCTTTTTTCACTCAAAAACATGGAGAAACTTTGGAGTTGACATTATTTCTAAGTTCTTATCCTATTATTTATATCATTTTACTGGTCCGGCCCACTTTAGTTCATATTAGGCTGTATGTGGCCCCTGAACTAAAATGAGTTTGACACCCCTGTGTTAACATGTAAGGATTATAATTATAAGGATTGTTGGATTATTATGTTTAACAGGATATAAACACACGGGTTTCATTTTTGCTTGATCCGAACAATGCGTTTTTAGTTTAAGAAACGCTGTGTGATTGTTGATACATTCAGCAATCCAGAGATTACAATGAATCTACATTACAAAAAAAAGTTAAGAATATTTTTAATTTTGGGGCTTTTTTTTTTCAGTTGGGATTCTTTCACAGCGCTCTTTACTTTTTCGTGTGTGAATTGAATTGAAACACATTTTTTTTTAATGACCAGACATAGTTTTATTTACAAATGGCAAAAATGACCCAAAAAAATGACGAAAAAAGAAATTAAATATCCTTAACTTTTGGTTTGTAGTGTAGTTTGAAATGTACTCCCTCTGTTAAAAATCTGTAGCCATTATGCTAAGGATTTTTTTTTTTCTATTAAATCTTTATTGTATGAGGTAGAGTATACAGACAATGTATACAACAAGAAAATAACACAAGTTTGCCAGGGGGAATACACTACAATATAATGTCCAAATCAGAGCAAATACTGATGGTTTTTAGAGCCTGTTTGTTTCCAGATTCATCGAACAGCTTTAAATAAAGTTCAACATCTTTCAAAAAATAAATAACATTTGGTTTTGTGTTACAGAACTTACATTTGTGAATTAAAAATTTAGGAAGTAAGAGAAATAAATTAATTATTATATAAATAAATTATTTATTTATTTTTTTTCTCTCTTTTTGGGGTATCTGTAATAACAAAATAACACATTTTTCCACAATATGACAAAGTCTCTGAAAACATGGTTGATAATAAATCTGCTGAAGTCCTTCCACAGCTTCTTGGAGTATGAACAATGGCAGAAGAGGTGCAGCACAGTCTCTTTATGTTTATGTTTTTTTTTGAATTTCAACATGTAGTGGTTAGCAATTTTAATAGACTTATTCAGTTGATAGTGAGTTGTGTTACTTGCTAATAACATGTTTTAAGGCTTTTCTGCCAATAAAAAGGCATTTCCATACTATAACATGTATTATTCTTTAGTTGTAGCATCTTTTTTTGTAAGGCAAATTTTTATTGAGTTTTATGGACAATGACAACAATAACCAAAAAAACAAAAAAAAGATCAAACAAACTATTGTCTGTTGATTTTGTGTAAATATAGTCCATTTATTCCACTTTTTATCCAGTTGTGGTTCTTGCAGTCTCAGTCTGTGTGTTCATTTTTCCATTAGAAATATTTCTTCAGTCGTGGATCCTTTGATGGAATGGTTGCCTTCCCCCAGTTCCTACTTAGTTGTTTGTTTATTTTATTTTATTTTTTTTTGCAGCTATTGAGAGTATTTTAACTAAATATCCATCCTCTTTAAAAATGGTAGAGTCCTGAAAATTAGTTGTAGCCTCTTAAGCTTCGTTACCCCTAGTGCCCACAGTTGCATCTACGTTGCCATGGCAATTCTATATGACGCTTGTAGCAATATACGCTACATATTCTCTAAATCTATGTAACCATGTAAAGATGACACTAAGCACCACCATTAAAACCCTGTTATGAGCTCATCTTTACTCACATTATTGAGCTCCATTTCTGAGCTCTGCTAACACACACTGACTTGTATGTACAGGAGGTTTTTAGATGAAAATCCTTTGGGTTTAGGTTCTTCAGTGCATCTCTTCTGCTCCATCAGAAATGCAACAGTGTGTAACACAGGCTACCATACACTCCAGTGTTTCAAGACATAAATTGCTGAAATGTCATTCCAGAGGTTTAAAATGAGCATATTATGAGGAAAAAGATCATATACAAGTCATAATTAGGACCTCTGCACTACACACATATATAAGACTGAATACAATATAAACTATCCTATATTACTTATTATTTAAGATGATTTTAGTTCATGGACAGCCATGCCTCTAAGTCACACCTAAGATCACAAAAAGCATGACTGTAAATAAATGCATATAAAGATAATCTTGATCCTATTTGACCTACACAAAGCTTGTCTTAATATTGGTTTTCAAATGTATACAATGATGCAGTCATTTACAGAAATATAAAGAGCTTTCAGGATCATCCACTCTGACATCTGTAATGGCTAGGGATGGGAATCATTAAGAATTTAACGATTCCGATTCCATTATCGATATTGCTTATCGATCCGATTCCTTATGGATTCGCTTATCGATTCTCATTGGGTGAGGGAATAAAAGAGTACAAACGGGTGTGTTTACATTAACTGTCTTTTATATTTCCATCTCTGCACAGAAAATATAACATATACAGTATGTACAAATAATAATAACAGATGACGCCAGGCTGGTTTGGGGGGGGCGCACAGTGAAAGTGAAACTAAAGACGCTTCACTAATTCCTCTATTGCTGCATTTCTACTACGTTGAACCGATTCAACTCAGCTCAGCTTGTCTCCCGTTGTTGTGCACCTCATTTCCTTTCCCTTCTTACTTTCGGAAACTTGTATTTGAGGAGTTACGACGTTTGTTACCCACAGCGGAACCTGAACCGGCCCAGCGTTCACTCTGCCGCTACATTCACAAGCGTCGCTAAGTAGCGGATCAAATATGTGACATTCCTGTAAATGATTCACATGCTGTGGACAAATGTTTGAGGATATTGGAGGGATTCCACCCTTTTGAAGACATGGAAGCTTTGACAGTGTTCCAAGTAAGTGGACCTGGTGTTGTCTTTTTAGACCGTTTCTGCCTCAACACCATGTTGGCTACGTTCTGACCAAAACAATGCAGCGTATGTGTGACGACATCGCGCATGTGCAACGAAGGCAGAATCGATAAGCAGAATCGTTAAGCAGACACGCAAACGATTCCAAGGAATCAAGCTACTGGGAACTGGTTCTCGATTCCCATCCCTAGTAATGGCTCATGAAAATGAATGGCTTTTTAATTCTTGCCTGTTACTAAAGCCCCCCCCCCCCCCCCCCCCCCAAATAACCTGCTGCACACTCTAAATATCCAAATATAGCGATGACATCATTGAAAGACATGTCGTCATTTGACCTTGAAAAAGTTGGTCATGGTGACCTCTTTTCAATAGGCTTCTGCTCCATGCCAAGATGCATCCACAGTATAAACTTGGTGCAGATATGTCAGCACATTCTTCAGATAATGTGATCACATCATTGAACGGACAGACAGACAGAGTGGCACGACAAAACGATTACAATACTCCTTGCCTTCCCTTCCTGGGGTGGGATAATAACACAAAAAAGTTTTTATGTTGAATTTATACCAGTGCATATTTGAGTTACCTTTCAAAACTTGTCAAATGTTATATTTCATCTGATCCACAGTCTTTGCTGAAAAAAAGTCACTGTAGATTATCGGAACAAGTTTCAGTTCTGTATTACATGACCGCACCATTCATCTCACAGCTCAGACATCGTTTAAAACTCCTTCATCTGCATCGTTCACCAATCTAAAGTTACTTAAATATTTGTAAAACAAGTGCATGGGAAATATCCGTGCTATACTTGTCTCCAGTGGGTTAAAGTGAAATATAAACCTGCTCGTGGTATTCGCAGATTATCATATTCATCTAGGCACGACAGATATGCATACCATATTTCATAGCCATCCATCTACATGTAATGTTTTTACTCTAAATATATACCCCGTGTACAAAGTTTATTTATATATCTTTTTTTTATATAATTACATAAAGATAAGTCAAAATATCCAATAAATGACCAGTGCATCCAAAAACAAGGTTTATGTGAGCTTTATACCTGATCTCCAATTAATACTTTTATTTTCCTGTGTTGTGTCAAAGTCTGTTGAGCAAAATGGTGTTTAACAAGTGTTGTTCTAAATATAAACTGCAGCATTTACATGCAAATATTTTCACCTCACAATAAACTCATCTCTGCCTGACGTTTAAAAACCTGGTCATAAACATATTTTCATTAAACACTTTATTCATATGTATGCATCTCCATCTTACTGAAAAATTCCATTTTACTTTGCACATGACAGTTTAATGCTGTACTTTACTGTTCAATTGTCGGGATTTTCTACCAGTTCTCTTTTTTATACTCATAATTTATTACCCTGCCCCCCCAAAAGGGAGGCAAGGGGTGTTGTTTTTGGTTTGGTTTGTTTGTTTCTTTGTTTGTTAACACTCTAGCTGCAAAACTATTCATTCAATTCATACCATGTTTTTTTATGAATTTTTTTAAACCTTTTTTTTTTCCCATTTACTTATAATAGGTGAAATTTCATATGTCTGTAGGAGCAAAACTATTGGTTGAATTCATACCAAATTGGGTTTATAGATTGCCACTGACCCAGAATCAAGGTGGTTAGATTTTGGGAAAAGTTGGTCAAAGTAAAATTTTTTAAAATCTTTTTTCTTCTCCCATTTACTTATAATGGGCGACATTTCTAATGTCTATAAAAGCATCATTTTTGTTTCACTTTACTTGGCACATATATAGAGGCAATTGATATCATCACATGCATAGACATGACGACACATCAGCTGGATCCATGCCAAAACACGCTACAATATGTGCAAGGGGCGGGGTTTGTTATGCTTGACACCACCTGTTATGTATAATGTGTTTGCACTTGTATTTTATTTTTATTCTTATATTCTACTCCTCTATGCAGAAAATATCTATCTATCTATCTATCTATCTATCTATCTATCTATCTATCTATCTATCTATCTATCTATCTATCTATCTATCTATCTATCTATCTATCTATCTATCTATCTATCTATCTATCTATCTATCTATCTATCTATCTATCTATCACACTAAAATTGGATGACATAAATTATGAATGACCTACCTTCTCTTATTGGAAGCGTTCTGTGTTGTCCTTTCAAATGACTCCTGTTCTATTTTAACACCAACAAAATATCTGTCAGCAGCCAGTTAATCAGTTGGTGTGTAATGTATACAGTCACAGTAGCACCTAGACTCTTCGCACCCACATACACTCATCAGTGTCACCATCTGTAACAGGTCTGGAAGCTGGATTAATTGTCAGGATATGTTTCACAAACTGGGAAAGTCATGCTCTACCTGTGCTTATTGTGTCTACTCCTTGCTAGAATGTATTAGTATCGATACAATATTTCACTAGAATTTCATCAGTTCATCCGCATTCACTACCAGTTTTTCTATTTAATTGGATATCATCCACTCCATCCTCTCTACTCAGCCCTCATGATAGCGCGTACACCTTTACACTCGCTGCCAATTTCATATTTCACTAAGTTGGTGTCAAAGAGAACTGATGATAATGAAATTCCTGTCAGTTACTCATCAAGAATGTTCTCAGCAGCATCCCTCCTAATGAGTTTTAGAGGGATTCATTATGGCCTTTGACATGCCTCTTTCTTGTCAGCAGGTAGTTATGTGTTGGTTGGAGAAATGATGTACAAAATGAAGACATATTGTATGTTCTGAATGTAATAAACTGCACCAGTGAAACTAGAATACATGAAAATCTGCTAAAAAGACGTGTCTGTGAGGTTGATGAACGGCTGTGTGCTTCTATTCTGAGTTATTTATGTAGAGTTAGGTTTTCATACGACACTCACTATTTGCTCTTAGACAACCAGGCCTAGTATGTTCCTTCAGTCTATAATCAATCTGTATCTGCATCAGCTATGTTTATAATTCAGAATGGTAGCAAATACATTTATCTGTGATTTGATATTTGCTACTCCCTTATAAAATATACTGCATTTACTTCTAATAGTAAAAGGTGGAGGAGCCAAAGTACAGGTGAAAAACACCGAAATGTGCTTCCTTCTGCAACTTCCTCTCAGTCATTCTCAAAAGACTAAATATAAATATAGATGGATCCAATGGCATTTCATAATGCTGTAGAAAAGGGAAAAAAAATCTGTTTTCTAAACTGTGTTGAATGAAACCTGGAATAAAAAAATCAGAAAGTGAATGCCAAAAATTACATATTGTCTGAACCAAAGGATTAGACATGTTAAGTGTAAAAGGAAGGTTACACTAAATACGACCACTTTGGTTTATAGAAGCTGTTTGTTTTTACTGCTGTACATAGTACAGTAAAGTATGTACAGCAGTAAAAACAAAAGTTTTAATGGTTTTTGCTGATTCTTGTCATGGAGTTGGGTCAGGGGTAACGCTAAATACTGACTTCAACCTTTAGAACCTAATTAGTTCAGTTTTATGTGTGTCTTTTAAGGCTGAGCACATATTTCCTGTATTTTCTTGTTGTATCTGAAGAAAGAGACTGAGAAATAAATGTGCATGTTCATTTCAATGCTGCAAAAGCAACAAATCTAAAGGCTGCCTAAACTTTTGCATATATATATGTGTGTATATATATATATATATATATATATATATATATATATATGTGTGTGTGTGTGTGTGTGTGTATGTGTGTGTGTATATACATATATATATACATACATACATACATACATACATATATACACACGCACACACACACACACACACACACACACACACATACATATATATATATATATATATATATATATATATATATATATATATATATATATATATATATGTATATATATACATACACTAGCTCCTGAACTAATAATAATAATAATAATAATAGAAGAAGAAGAAGAAGAATGGATGAGAGGAAACAGAGACAGGCCTGGAGTGTGAGGTCAGCCTCAGATGATGCAGGAGTGGAAGTTGATGCTGTCGACCTGTGACCCCCAGTTTTCAGTCCACCTCCCAAAGAATGCCTCAGAAATATTTCATACTCTCCACTCTAAGCAGTACTGGGATGCTCAGTTTTTATAGATGAATATGTGCATTATTTAAGGCATCAGTTTCAGGCTTTTTGATACATTTGCCCAATGCATTAGTAAACAGTCTTTTAAATATTGTATTTCTAATAAAGTTTTTAGTTAAAAAGATACCTGTTTACATGTTCAGAAACATGCAGGATGTGCTGTATGTGGGTGCACATTATCTGAGGAAGTTCCATATTTGGAGCAAAGTGGCAATTATATCTGCAGGCACCCGCTGATCATAAAAATGAACATTGTGATTGAGTTTGATGGTGAAATAATATATCATCAATGAAATATGAATGACCTTCTCTTAAATGTGAGCAGATTCTGAGTTTCATTTTTCATCAGGCACAAAAATGAGGGAATTTCAAGGATCCATTTGTCTTAAGTAACAAAAAAGATCAAAGAGAATATTAAAAAATGAAGAATTAAAAAACAAAAAGAGAAAGGAAATAAAAGTTCAGTACTGGAAGGAAATAAACCATGCAATATAAAATGATAACATTTGTCATTATCATGTTGTAGCAGAGAAACGTGACCAATGGATTCAATGTTTCTCAGTGTTTTTGTTCGTAAAGTTCTACCTGTCCGTCCATCCATCCATCCATCCATCCACCCATCCATCCATCCATCCATGACTGGTTTGAGCATGAAACTCCTAGCTCCCTGCTGTTAACTGATTAAACAGACCTGAAGAAGTCACACATGTGGGGTCTGAGCTAAAAAAAAAAAAAAAGCTTTGATTACAGGACACATTCACAATGTCATTGTTTGTGCCTCCCAATATTTAAGCAATGTCAAGAAAAAAAAAAAAAAATACATTTACGTTCCTCTATACTTAGATAGATTTTTGGTGTGGTGGTCTGTGTTTTTCTGTGTTTTCTGGTTCTGGCTGAGTATTTAGGCCCGGTCAGACCACCACCACAGTGTCAGAAGATTCAGGCGGTTTCTCAATATCAAATTCACAGAGTATGGTCTTGGTAAAAACAGTCCCAGAGAATGGACTTCCTAAGAACACCAGTCTCTCTAATACTGGAACAGTTGGTGCTTGTGAACTTTCCTCCCTGGTTCTGCTGTATTTTCACTCCCTAAAGTATTTCCCTCAATCCACTACAATATGTCACTTCCTACATCATGATAAACGTGGGCCGCAACTGATGACGTTTCACCAGAACAGAAAAACAGAACAGACTTTTAAATAGCAGTAACAAGTAATCAGTTTGGAAGTAACTTGCACAAAACTGCCTGTAATTAAACACACAGTGAACCTAACTATGACTAAATCCCCCTTTTATGTCAGGATGACATTCATTCTTCAGCTGCATCTTCCGCAAAGCCAGGAAAAGAGACAAAGAAAAAAAAAAAAAAAAAGATCAATAACACAGATCATTCATAAGTTAATATAGGAAATGATTACCCTACAGCAGTGGTTCTCCAACTTTTTACAGTGGAGTACCTATTGAAATATACTTTTTTAGCCAAGTACCCCCAACCCTTGCTTCAGCATTTTTGATTAAAAAAAAAATTAGGCAAAATTTGTTCCTGTGCCAAAAGTGTCTGTTTATGTTTTCAAAACCTTGTAAACAACAACATATATTTAACTGTAATGTATTTAAAAAAAAAAAAAAAAAAAGTAAATTTTGTGCGCATAAATATAAACTTAAAAGTGCCCTCTTTCATTGATAAGAAAAATAAATAAATAGATCATTAATTAATATATTAACCTTTCATCAGCAAAAAAAATAATTACTCAGCCATTCAAATAAACTCATCTTGAATAAAATAAAATAGAAATTTCTTAAAATGTTACCAAAGCTTAAACAAGATGATTGACAATAAAACTATTATATGAATGTATTTATTGTATTTTATATTTCAGCATTAATTCTTGTAATTTATTTTGTATTGACTTATTTAATGTATTTCTCCCAAAAAAATTTCAAGTACCCTCTAGGCTCCTTTCAAGTACCCCTGGGGGTACGCATGCCCCCCTTTGGGAACCCCTGCTCTACAGTGTTAAAATGTGTGCACTCTGTATAAACAGTGTAAGGGTTTAAACTGAATAAATAACGACTAAAGTATAAACTAATATGAAATGCTTAATTGCGGTCGATGTGTTACAAAACTAAGTCACTACAAATGAAATAACCCTTTGTGGTGTAACAAATTAATGAGTTGAGTGCATTGTGGTTACAATATCCTGTGTGTCTGTGGCCTTCATAAGCTGCAAAAGACTGCATCACAGCCACAAAACTGGTACCTCAAGTCTGCTGAATGCATTATGTTTTATTTTGTACTATACTGTGCAAATGGCCCACCGGGTGACAAGATTTATCATAAATAAATAAATTATTTGTTACCACATCATCATGCTTACACATATATCCTGCTGAGAAATAATGGTAATATGTGGTAATGTGATCAGGTGGGGGTCTCTGCGCTGGGGAAAGTCATTTGTTCAGGGGTTGGAGGATTTATATGTTGATGGATATTCAGTCAAAGTCAGAGTCAATCCACTACAGAGGTAAGAAATTATTGATGCATGTCAGACTAGTGCGTAAAACACAGGCGTGCATGGTTTAAGTATAGATTTGTGTGTGTGCACTGTTGGTGAATGAGCCCCATTGTTCATACCAGCTGTGGAATGTGTGCCAGTCCACTGTGATTTAGTTCCCCAGGTAAAATTATGACCTCAAGAAGACTCATTACTGCCTTTCGGTTATTTAGTTGCATCATTAAATCAACCAAACAGCGATACATTATTTATTTTTGCTTGTCTTGTTGTCTTGGGTCATAGGGCTGGAAGTAAATGTACTGTCCACCCTACACAGGCCACTGGTCAGTCTGCTTAAAACACAAGAGCTGACAACCTTTCACACCCACTCCACACCCACTGGGTCTGAACATACTGTAGATCATGCATTGATGAAGGGAAGCATATCCATAATAACTACGTAAAGTGCTTTTGCTAATACTTTTTGGCATTCCGTGCTTAATTTGATGGTTTTTTCCTATATTGCCTTTGCTGCAGAAAAGCTAAAGGATTTTTTTTTTTTTTTATGTTGTATGATTTAACTAGACTGTACTCATGTATTATTCATCTGCTCCAATATTCAGCTCTATTAACACTGAAGAGGTGGAGTTGCTTTTTCTGTTGTAAATGTATTCAGTATTCACATGTGCAAACACAGGACCTTATCTTTCCTCAGCAGTGCAGATGAAAACAGTGGGATGTTATTGCCTATACATTTGATATGAGAATACCGTCTGTGCCATGGCCATGCGTGACCTTTGGGACACTGGGACACTGGTGAATGTATGTTAAGCCCTCTGTTATAATATTACAAATAACCTCTTACCTATATATCCGCTGTGTTTTATTGTCAAATTATTTGGTATTGTACAGCTGCAGCATAGTGTGACATTTCCCTCTGGGACAATAAAAGCCATATTTTATATAGTAAAATAGTGCACCACAGATGACTTAGCATGTTGGATTCAAATCTGAAGGTTTTTTTCAATGGGTTTTTTAAGGTGAACACAAGCTTAAAATAGAAAAGCACTCAAGGAACACAGACCCACCCCTGTCCCCCCCCGATCACCACCAAAATTTAATCATTTGTTCCTTTTGCCAGTTTCAACATTTCCGAATGAAAATTTCATCCAAATCTGTCCATAACTTTTTGAGTTATTTTGCTGACAGCCGAACAGACAAACCCTGATGAAAATATAACCTCCGAGGTAAAAATGTTGAAAACTTGTAATATAAGGGGTGGATCTATGGGGGGCACATCTGGTTTGGTCTGCACAAATACCTTACCTTTCCACTGTTCTACTGCATATCAATTATTTAGTTAACGGACAATTAAGTAAGAAATTAGGCATTAGCACTATCAGTATCAGCATCTGTAAGATTATAATTGGGAAAATGATGCAGAAAATGACTCAGTCCTTCAAAGTACTATTAATGACTCATCTCAAAAGTCATTGTTTTGTAAGATTATGCCCAGAACTACTATATCTGTCTCTATTTTATGTCATAAAATGTTTAAAAGGGGGGAAAAAAGTCCCTTTGTAATATATAGTAAGTAAGTAAGTAAATTTTATTTATAGAGCACTTTTCACAGATAGAGTCACAAAGTGCTTTATCAAATCAAATCAAAATCAAATCAAATTTACAGAAAACCCAACAGAATCCTCCAGGAGCAAACACTATATATATTATATGCATTTCTGCAGCAGTAAGAACCCCACACGTTTTATAAATTTGACCAGCTGCTAAGGTTTGACACATCATTTGTGCGTATAATAAGACAACAACGCTGAATATTCCCTGCAAATGAAATAGCATGACACTGTTCCTTTTAATTTACTGTTGAAAGGCTGTGATGTTTGAATCAATGCCTGAAAAAAGACGTACGTTGTGGATTAAAATCACCGCAAAGACAAGACGTCTGTCTGCAGAGGGGTTTGTGTTTGTTATCACAGGATGTTACCAGGCCAGAGGAATTCCAATATATGACAATCTATCACATTCTCCAGTCATAAGATGTAATGCAGCGCTCAAACATCTGCCTGAGCATGTCCTCACGGTCACAGAGGTATCTCTGTTTTCATCAAGCCAAGCATTCACAGAATGGTACATTTCCATATCAGAAGTGATATGGAACAGTCTGTGATTTTTTTCTTTCAAGCCACAAATGGAATTCAGATAAAAATGAATGTGTTTTTCAGAGGCATAGAAATGAGGTGTGGTGCACTCATGTTGCTGTGGTGTGTCTGGATATTACCATGGCAGTCATATGATACAAATAGAATGAATATTACAGACAAAATTGAGGCTTGTTCTGTAATTTGCACAAAAGTAAAAAGTTAATATCCATCACTGGAGGTTTTTTTTTTTTTTTTATCCTATTTCTTGTAGCAGGTTCAGCCAAGGAACAGCCAAGCCTTTTTATTACCAGGATTTTAGCTGATAACATCTTGATTCACAACAACTATCTGAAAACATAGGCATACGTTGTTTGAGGAACGTTCTTATTCAACCTATAGTTACATGGTTTTGCCAGCTTAGCTATCGTCTGGGTAGAAGTGACTTTGGTGACTTAGTAGAAGACCCCCTTGGTTTAAGATAAGATAAGATAAGATTTGCCTTTTTTTGTCCCACAAGGGGAAATTCCAGATGACTGTTAATGACTGTTTAGTGAGTTTAGGGCTGCTGATTCTGTTACCCACAGTGACTCTGCTGAGTTTATTGTCCGGTCCAGGCTAAGGGCTCATTCACGCTCTACATTAAAGATGCAGACAGAGATGGACGGAGCATTCTGTCTGTCCTCTACGTACATTTCGTACTTACTTCTGTCTGTTTTCCAGGAGCTTGCGGATCCATACCCGGACGGAGAATATGAAGCAGTACCACCGTGGAGGCAGTGTTGAGATTTGAAGAGAACAATTTTCATTAGTAGCGGTACATTTCAAAGAGCAACTGTGTGAATTAGTGAAAAATTACAGACATATTTATGAGAACTGCCCTTCTGAATATCAGCGTTAATAAAACCTCCACTGTCGTTGCCATGTTTCTTATTAACTTGCTTCTTCTTCTTCCTCTCAAAAAATGTTACTCTTCTTTGTGGTATTTGGCCAGTATGGTAATTTTGAATAGTGCCATCTGGTGGATTGACTGAGAGATGCTCATTCCAAAGCACTGGATGCATGGAAGTATGAAGGCAGTGACGCTTGACAACATTAGAAATGGCCGAACTTATTTACGTACATAATGCGAGCGTGAATGAGCCTTAATGTGGCTAATTTTCATCATTCGGGCCTTTCATTCCATCTTATTCATTTTATTTGGATCCTCCAATCAGAAAGTTTTCTCTAAAGCATCTGTCTCCAGAGAGGATCTTTATCTCTATTTGAGCTGACCATAAATAGGAGGTGTGTGTTGTAACCAGCAGAAAAACTCATAAATTAGAGTCATTTTCCAGATATGTTGTGTATGTGTCCAAACAGTGCTCATAATACTGGAATAATATTGGCACATTCCAAAGTCTGAATTGGAAAATGCTCCATTCAGAAATAGGGCTAATTCAGAATGTCCAGTCAGAATAAATTGTTTTCCTGCCGCCTGTCGAAACTTGTCAAATTTGTAATAATAGTGAAATGTTAGTGTGCGTGTAAACACACTCACTGATATGATCAACTCCAGCCAGTCCAGGCTGGTAGAATGTGACAGGAGCTTCTGATGAGGGTTCACCAAAGCCTTTCCAAATAGTAGTTTTCCATAAACTCTTTTTAGTTTACTCAAGCTGCGAATTATTTATTAATAGGTGTCTAATTAAGTAGCTGTTTAATACTGGACTAATCCGATTACTTAGATAGGGATGGCACAAATTAGAATGCTATAACAGTATATGATACATGATGATATACTGGCACAGAGTGTCATTTTTTATCAACATGTGCAGCCGCTCGAGACAGATTCACCAAAGTCATTACTTGGAATAATGCCCATGTAGATGTGGAAGTTGTGCAGTGAAAGTGAAACTAAAGACGCTTTACTAATTCCTCTATTGCCGCATTTGTACTACGTGGAACCGGTTCGACTCAGCTCGGCTTGTCTCTGTTGTTGTGCACCTCATTTCCTTTCCCTTCTTACCTTCGGAAACTTGTATTTGAGGAGTTACAATGTTTGTTGCCCACACCAGACCCGGAACCAGCCCAGCGTTCACTCTGCTGCTACATTCACAAGCGCCGCTAAATAGAGTATCAAATACGTGACAAACCTGTAAATGATTCACAGGCTGTGGACAAATGTTTGAGGATATTGGAGGGATTCCACCCTTTTGAAGACATGGAAGCTTTGACAGTGTTCCAAGTAAGTGGACCTGGTGTCATCATTTTAGACCGTTTCTGCCTCAATGCCATGTTGGCTATGTTCTGACCAAAACAATGCAGCGTACGTGTGATGTCATCGCGCATGCACAACGAAGGCGGAATCGATAAGCAGAATCGTTAAGCAGGCAGGAAAATGATTCCAAGGAATCGAGCTACTGGGAACTGGTTCTCAAAAAAGAGCCGGTTCTCGATTCCCATCCCTATCTACAGGTCAATGCAGCGGCATCTTTGACAGAATTTCAGACCTCTGTATTCCAAACACTCTGATGATACATTTAGATCTTTTTTTTAAATATTTGAAAAGACAAAAAGTACCTGTTGCCCCTTTAAGAGTGTTTAACAAAGACCTTGTTCAATGGCGGATTTACCTATCAGTGCCTTGACATTGCCCCCCCCCCCCCCCCGCCCCTTTTGAAAATCTGCAAAAAAAACAAACAAACATTGCTTTGAGCAGGAATTAAACTCCTGTCTCCCATGTTGTAGTCTGAAGGTTTACCTACTGAGCTAAACCCCAGTCATAACTGAAGTTGACCTATTTGCTGTCTGGTTGTGTTTGTACTTTTTGGGATATGCTGTTCACTCCTGTGGGAGGTGCTTGGACACTAACTTTTGCACCCCGAGGCTCTCCTATCGCTTGTACTGGGGGCGGGGGGGGTGTCTACTGTGCATGTGCCATTTATAACTAGTGTTTTATTATAGTAAAGGGAGTTAAATCTGAACTAAAATCTAATAATAATGAGGAGAAATTGTTTATTCAAGCAGCATTTGGGTCTGCATGAAAAACAAAGGGACAGCCACAGAAGGTTTGGAATGTATTATTATACAGTGGGAACTATAGAACTGCCTGACATTTTCCAAACAACACAGCCAGTGATTGAGTGAATCACACAAAGTTGTCAAATATAGGCCTATATCTAACTGGTGTGTGTAGATACATTTGACTGCATTTACTGGCTGTGGAACTGATGTATGTCAGCATCTTGTCAATCATTAGTGTTTTGCTTGACAGATGGTCAAGTGCTCTACATGCACACACACATTTTCCTGTATGAACTACTAGTAGGCCCACTACCAAGTAGAAAAAACTTACGCTACAACTACGTCTAAGCCTCAGGGTTAGTTAAGATTAAAGTGTATATTCTGTTGTGAAATATGAGCATAATGCATAGTATGCTCTGTAAACAAAGCAAGCAGGAATATGACAGTTTGGAGAAGGATATCATATATGTATGTATATCCCCCCCCCCCCCCCTTCCATTTTTGCTGGATCTGCCACCGCTGTTGATTGTTTCTCCTCAAATTGATTGTTGATTGTTTGTCAAAGTCGATGTGTCAAAGTGACATCACATTATACAGTAGATAAATACATAATTTCTACTTTTTTCCCGTTTTTGCTTGTTATGTGTCTTCTTCATTTACACAAACATAATGATGTGTTGTTGATAATTAGTTTGCAGTGTGTTAAATATGGCAGATGTGTTGTATCTCATTATCATCAACATTGTAACTGACATGTCTTAATAGTTGAATATTGTAAATTAGTCTCTCTTTCAACATTCATTTTTAATATGCAGTTTTACTGACATTGTAGGATGATATTTTAGAGTGACACGTATTCATAAGAAAATTATGATGTGATTTATTTGTACAGGAAGTTATTTCTGCTCTTCATCAGAGCACTCAAAATACATTATTGTTTCTGTTTGTGAGACTTTAAAGTTTGAAGAAATTAAGCAAAATACATAGCATCACAAAGAAAATGTAAATTATTACTTAGAAGTTTTACCTTAAATTAAACCCTTCATTTTCTTCTAAACCAGCACTGGTAAAGCTCAAACCTCTTTTAAAGTTTAAAGTAAATGTACTACCACATGATGCACATCCTTCTCCCAGCATCAACTGCTAGAGCAATTAACCCACAGTTAATTAGAAAATTTTCTCCTCCTGTAATTCATTTGGATGAGACGAAGGTGCAGGATGGTACAGTGCTTGATTCATGGCCCACTGGTAATCACACAAGAGCAGGAACTAGGATATTTGAATTAATCACACCTTCATTTGCTTCACAGAAATTGCCCACCACGGCTTCATGATTTAACCGTGTTTACCCACTGAATATATATCTTCCAAACACACCCTTCTTGAGCTGTTCAGTATGCTTATAGAGTCTGAGTTTTAACAGTTTTGAGGTGAATGTTAATGCCTCTGAGTCTTTGGAGGTAATGCTGTGACTGAGAAGCATTACAACAACTTACACATTTCACTTTTTTTTTCCCCCTCTTTTACCAGTTCCAGAGCATTGAGAATATAATCTTGCATATGAACCTATGAGAATTTATAAAGTAAGTCGAGCTATACCTGCTTTAGCTCAGTACACACACCAGGATTTAGACCCAGGGTGTCAAACATACGGCCCACGGGTCAAAACCAGCCCCCCAAAGGGTCCAGTTCGGCCCGCAGGATGAATTTGTAACATGCAAAAAATGACACTGAAGATATTAATAGTTAAGGGTGTCAAACTGGTTTTAGTTCAGGGGCCACATACAGACCAGGTGGCCCGGACCAGTAAAATGATAACTTAATAACCTCAGATTAATGGCAAATCCAATTTTTTCTCTTTGCTTTAAAAAAAAATATATATACAATTACATGAAAATGTTTATATTTACAAAGTATCCTTTTACAAAAAATGTGAATAACCTGAACTAATATAAACAACATAAAATGTCTTGAGAGAAGTAAGTGCAACTTTACCAGTATTCTGCCTATTACTAAATGTTTTTTGTGCCTTTGTTCATCTCTAAACCTTTGTTGATGTGTAAGCTGAGACAAAATATTGTTGAAATTGCACACATTTGTCTTAAGAAATTTCAGATTGTTTATGATGTTAATATTTTTTAAAGGATCATTTGTTGATGTTAACATTTTTATCATGAATTTTGCTTTTTCCACTCTTACATGTAGAAAACAAGAAAGGTTTGGAGTTTACATTATTTATAGGTTATTATGTTATTACCCCGTTTATTGAACTGAATCTTTTTTGTCTTCATCCCATTCATCTTGTCACTTCTTCATCAGGCCGTCTTTCTTTTGCTCTTTATTTCCCCGACTCCCATTGGATCTTCTTGGTAGAAGAGTTATACAAATAGAAAAGTGGGCTCATTTGCTCCATTTCACCTCTTGATGAAGTCTTTATGCCAAAGCGTGTTGGCAGTTGTTTTTATGCATCTAACTTGACCATGCCCTGATACTTAAGGCATTTTTAAGAGTACTTTAGAGGTTGTTTCATGAGTGCATACACAGTAGTGAAAGAAAGTTTCTGGACACCCTTTAACACAATCTCAAATATAATCAGGAAATATTTGTGAAAAAAACCTTTTTGTGTTTCCAAAGGTGCAACTGCATCAGGCAGACACAAACAAACTGTTAGCCTCATAGCCTAGCAAGTCATATTTTTTGCCAAACTGTGATGTCTACATAACTTTACTCTCTTAACACTGTTAATTCATTTTTCATCACTGCTATGACCTGAAGAATATATGACTTAGGTAACTATACCGTAACGCTATTGAAATGCAAAAGATTTTTTTGTTTTTTGTTAAGAATAAAATGAAAATTAAATTCTTGACAGTTTCAACATGTCACACCCTGGATGTGTTTCATTATTTTTGCTGAAATATCCAATTTTGAACTTGATGGAACAGATCACGTGCAGAGGTGACCATGTGGGTTTGGAGAATGAAACACTTGGAGTTCAATGACTTTAGAGAGATTCTTAATGCAATATATCACAAATGCATGGGGTGTCCGAAACTTTTTTCCACCACTATATAGCCTATTCCAAATAGCACATCTGACAAAATACCTTTGAGTTAAAGAAGCACTAATTATCTAACATTTTTTGTTTAATATGGAAAGCAGTGCAATCTAAGTTGGAGTCTTTTTATTGTCCCATTTGTACATATACATAATAATTTGCTAACTCTGTTTCCATACCACTCATTCATTTGTTTTCCGTAAGCTATTGTCGTCATGCGGTGTCCGTCGTCATCGTCTGTCGTCTGTCGTCCGTTACAAAAATTTCAATCATCGTCTTCTCCCAAACTACAATTCCGATTGACTTCAAACTTGGTATACAGCTTCTTTATAATGATGTCAACAAAAGTTAGTAAAATTATTTGGATCCGGATCTGATTCTGGATTTGATGTGACTTTGAAAAATTTCCCCATTATAAGAGATAGGAAGTGGATCAATGCAATAACTCAGTAAATATAAATGATATCAAGTGTAAATTTTTACAGTCCAGCCCTGATGGGGACATGACCAAAACATAATGGCCACATGCTGATCAGGATCTTCTTCTGGATTTGGGAACTTAGGGAAAATTTAACATGGGCTCTTATGGGGAAAAAATTTCAATTGTCGTCTTCTCCGAAACTACAGTTCTGACTGACTTCAAACTTGGTATACAGCTTCTTTATGATGATGTCAGCACCAGGTATTGAAACTATTTCCATCCAGATCTGATTCTGGATTTGGTGTGACTTTGAAAAATGTTCCCATTATAACAGATAGGAAGTGGATTGACACAATAAATCAGTATCAATGATATCAAGTTGGAATTTGAATTTTTCACAGATCTGATTGGAATATGACCAAAACATGGGCTATTTCTGTAATATAATAAATACACATATGTGATGGCCGTTGGCCATTTTGCCTGTGGTTCTCCTTGTTTTCCTCCATTTTAGCTCTGGTTGGCTCCACCCTGCTCGTTTGGCACACCTGGCCAGACCCTATATAAGTGTGCTGGAAACCAAAATGGCTCTCTCCCTCCTGCCTGCCTGATGACACCTGGGGTTCCCAGCATGGCCGTCTGATTTTTGGTTTTGTTTGTTTGGTTCTTCTGGTTTCTTTGTTCTCACATGCATCCACACATCCTACACTTCACCACTGATTACTGATTTTTTGACCTGAGTAAGTTTGATTTGCTTATCTTTATTAAAATACATTACCTTTAATTGTCACTGTGCAGACCTTCCCTTCTTTTGTTATGCTCTCATACGAGCTGGGCATAACAGTGGGGGCTCGTCCTTTTGAACCTATTGTTATCTGTTAACTGAGAATGATAGTAACAAAGGGGAGGCTCACAGTGACTTTAAATGTAATGTTAACTCAGGTAGGGAGGCAAAATCTGGTTCTCTCTTTTGGGGCTTGCGTTTGAGATGTTCTTAAGGGGAAGAAGGGTTGTAAGTTACACAGTGTGGAGCTATGGGGAGGTTGTAGCTTGATAGCTTTGTCACATTGAGCTGTCTGGCTGGAGCATGTGTTACCCCCAGATAGGCTTTAGTGGCAGTTCTCTCACAAGGAGGGGTTGCTCTCTTTTTTGTTTTTAAGGGCTGTTTGTTATTTTTGTGTGTTGCCCGCGTGGTTAGCAGCAGTTGTCTCGGGAGCACCCCGAAGTATTGGCTGAGACACGTTGTCTCCCCAATACAGACGGTTTACAGGTGCATAATTACCCGCCACCAGTGCGCACATGAAGACTAGGGTGCAGTTAGCCAGTTGAGGTTAGGCAGTTAGGAGGGGGCGCTCCTTTATCACTCAATCTCCCTGTGGTTTTTGCTGTGTAACTGAGATTTTTTTTTTTTTCTTCCTCCTTGAGTTAGGTCTCTGTCTGTGGCTGGGTTGAGGTCAAGTTAACATGGATACTGAACACAGTAATTCTTTGGTTTCGGAGTTCCTCCAGCGGCCATCTCGTGACACTTTAGCTCAATTTGCAGTGGGTGATTTGGTTGATTTGGCTGTGCATTTGGGTTGGGCTAAAGCAGAGAAGGTGCCAAAAAAGGCGGAGCTTCGGGGTATTGTTGAGGGGTTAGCGGTCTCCGCTCAGCTTTTGGAGGCGGTGGTTCAAGCTCCAGTTGTTCAGGAAACTCCAGGTGTTGTTAATGAGAATTGGTCTTTTGATCAGTGTCTTCAGATGGAGAAGGAAAAGGCTAAATTGGAAAGGGAGAGGTTCCAGTTTCAGCTACAGCAGGAAAAGCTGAAGGCTGAAGTTGCTTTGGAGAAGGAACGACTTCTGTTGGAGCGGCTGAGGTTGGAGCTGCAGATGGAAGGTAGAGGTGAGGCTGCAGGGGGGCATCGTGGATTTGATGTGGCTGAGAGTCTACGTTTGCTGCCAAAATTTGATGAGAAGGACCCTGACACATTTTTTGCGCTGTTTGAGCGGGTAGCAAGTAGTAGGGGGTGGTCTGATACCCACCAAACTTTAATGCCGCAGTGTATCTTAACAGGGAAGGCCCAGAGAGCTTTTTCTGCCCTTAGTCCTGTTGAAGGTGCCAATTATGCTAAGGTTAAGGCTGCAGTCCTTAAGGCCTATGAACTAGTGCCTGAGGCCTATAGGCAACGGTTTAGGAACTGGAAGAGAAGGGATCAGCAGACTCATGTTGAATTTGTTCAGGACATTTCAACCCATTTCAATCGTTGGTGTTCAGCCTCAGGAGTGGATACATATGAAGGTCTTTGTAATCTGATTGTGTTGGAACAGTTTAAGGGTTCAGTGCCAGCCCATATAGCTACTTATATCACTGAAAAGAAGGTTACAACAGCTGCGGAAGCTGCGGTTTTGGCAGATGAATATGTTTTAACACATGGCAGTCATTCCACAATTGGTCAGGGTCATCGAGAGGGACAGTGGAGGGGGAGTTTGAGGCCTAGGCCTAGTAAGCCTTCAGAAAGTCATGAAGTTTCTCAGGTGGGGGGTAGACAAGTTCCTGGTACAAATGGCAAGTTTGATCCAGTCAAAACCTGCCATGTTTGTAGGAACAAGGGACATTGGAAAGGGGAGTGTCCTCTGAGTGGGGTTGGTCAGAAATCTGTGGTTCCTAGTGTATATGTGAAGCCAGCTGGCTTGATTTCATCTACATTTCACATTACCAGGCCCACAACTGTTCCTCCACCAGAGTCTCTACCATCTAAGCCTATAGATGACTTGTATGCTCCTTTCGTCTCTGATGGTTTTGTGTCTTTGATGGGACAGGGAAAAGTTCCTGTTAAGGTTTTGAGGGACTCGGGTGCCTCTCAGAGTCTAATCTTAAGTGGTATTCTGCCATTTTCAGCCAGTACAGCTACTGGGGCTAAAGCTCCTGTCCTTGGTGTGGAGATGGTTCCACTGTGGGTTCCTGTACATCGTTTTCATTTAGACTCTGAATTGGTGTGTGGGGAAGTTGACATGGCCGTCCGTCCTCAGTTGCCCATTAAGGGTGTGCACATCATCCTAGGAAATGATTTAGCAGGGGCTAGGATTTGGAAAAATGGTCCACCATGGAGGTATGAGGGTTCAGTCTTGCTAGGGTCTAGAGATCCTGCAGAGAGTGCTAAAGGGCACTCTACAGTTTTTTCATCCTGTGTGGTAACTAGGGCCCAGAGTAAGGCTATGTCGAAGCAGAGCCAGTGTTCTCAAGCAGGTCTTACAGAAGCAAAGGATTTGTGTAATTTTTCTGTCCTTTTACCTGAAGTCTCTAGAGAGGAGTGGGTTAAAGAGCAGGCAGTGGATACCACTCTGAAACCTTTGTTTGAACTGGTTGGTTCAGAGAATAGACTCAGAAATGCTTCAGGGGGTTATGTCCTTAGTGATGGTCTACTGTTGAGGAAGTGGATCAGAGTTGTAGCGGGAGTGCAAATTGATAGTGTGGTTCAGGTTGTGGTTCCTTTAAGGTTCAGAGATCTGGTGTTAAGCACTTCTCATGATGGTGTGGGAGGCCATCTTGGGGTGAAGAAAACTTATGATAAGGTGCTTCGCCACTTCTTCTGGCCTCGTCTGAAGAAGGATGTTGCTGCATACTGTAAAACCTGTAACACATGTCAGTTGACAGGGAAGCCCAATCAGAAGATCAAGCCAGCTCCACTCTATCCCATTCCTGTTGTGGAGAAGCCATTTGAATATCTGCTGCTGGACTGTGTAGGACCGCTTCCACGGAGTAAGGCTGGTAACCAGTATCTGTTGACAGTCATGTGTAAGAGTACACGTTATCCTGCAGCATTTCCCTTGCGCTCTATTAAAACCAAACCTGTGCTGAAGGCATTGACATCCTTTATTACAACTTTTGGTGTTCCAAAGACTGTACAAACTGACCAGGGCAGTAACTTCATGTCCCGCACTTTTGCTCAGGTGTTGAAACAGTTGAAGGTTGAGCATTGTGTCTCCAGTGCCTACCATCCTGAGTCTCAGGGGGCTTTGGAACGCTTTCACCAGACATTGAAATCTATGTTGCGTTCCTACTGCACTGAGCTCTCCCATGAGTGGGAGGAAGGCCTGCCATGGTTGTTGTTAGCAATAAGGGAGGTATCACAGTCCAGTACTGGGTTCAGTCCCAATGAGTTAGTGTTTGGACATGCTGTTCGGGGTCCACTAGCAGTGCTGGGGGCTGACTTGAAACCTAGGGAGCCTCCTGAGAATATTTTGGACTATGTAAATGATTTTCGCCATCGACTTTACATGGCCTGTGCTGTTGCTCATAAGAACCTGGGTGAGGCTCAGGGGAAAATGAAAGAGGTTTTTGACCAGAAAGCTGAGTTCCGGCTGTTTGAGCCAGGGGACCAGGTTCTGGCTTTGTTGCCGGTGATTGGCTCACCATTTCAGGCAAGATTCAGTGGTCCTTATGTTGTGAAGAGCAGGGTGTCTGACCGGGACTACTTGATTATTACACCTGACAGAAGGAAGAAAGTGCAGTGGTGTCATGTAAATTTGTTGAAGCCTTATTTTTCTCCCTCAAACAGAAAGGAGGATGGTCTGCTGACTGTGGATGGGGTTGAGACTAAGTCAGTGGCCGCAGTTGGGGCTGGGTTTTCAGATGATTTTGATGTACCCTCTGATCCTATTTTGACTGGGAAGCTTAAAAACTCAGAGTATTTAGATCGTCTACCCAGTCAGTTTAATCATCTGGCAGGGACTCAGCAACAGGATCTAGTACAGTTGATCTCATCTCACTTGTCTATCTTTTCAGATACACCAACTCGCACCAACCTGATTGAGCATGACATAGAGGTGGGGGATGCCCTGCCAGTAAGGCAGCGTGCTTACAGGATGCCAGTGGGGAAGCGAGAGCGTATGGAGAGGGAGGTGAAGTATTTGTTGCAGCATGGGTTGGCTGAGCCATCATGTTCAGGATGGGCTTCTCCATGTCTATTAGCAGATAAAGCAGATGGGTCAGACAGGTTCTGCACTGATTTCAAAAAAGTTAATGCAGTCACCAAGCCTGATTGTTACCCTCTTCCTCGGATTGAGGATTGCATTGATCAGGTGGGTGGGGCAAAATTTGTGACCAAGCTGGACCTTCTGAAAGGGTATTGGCAAGTGCCACTGACAGCCAGGGCCAAGGAGATTTCTTCCTTTATTACACCGTGGGGTCTGTTTTCCTATTCTGTAATGCCATTTGGCCTCCGAAACGCTCCAGCCACATTTCAACGTCTTATGAATCAAGTCTTAGCTGGGTTGGAAGGGTGTTCAGCTTATTTGGATGATGTGATAGTGTTCAGTGACACATGGGAAGCTCATGTTCAGCGGCTGGGGGCAGTGTTCGACAGGTTGACACAGGCAAACTTAACTGTTAATTTGGCAAAGTGTGAGTTTGCTAAAGCAACAGTTACCTATCTGGGCAAAGTGGTTGGTCAGGGGGAAGTCCGTCCGGTGCAGGCTAAGGTGGAGGCTATGCTTCACTATCCAGTGCCTGCATCCAAAAAAGAGCTGATGAGGTTCCTCGGGTTAGTGGGGTATTACCGCAGCTTTTGTCCCAACTTCTCCACTGTGGTTGCTCCGCTGACTAACCTGCTGAAGAAGAATACACCTTTCGTCTGGTCATCCTCCTGTCAAGATGCTTTTGAAGGTGCAAAAACTTTGATATGCTCCACTCCAGTGCTTGCAGCTCCAGTCTTCCATAAACCTTTTAAGATCCAGGTGGATGCGAGTGATGTGGGAGCTGGGGCAGTGCTCCTCCAGGAAGGGGAGGGGGGACTTGACCATCCTGTGTGCTTGTTGATGCTACACTAAGACCCTGTTAGTGAGGTCTTGTGTTTATGGGGGGGGGTGTGATGGCCGTTGGCCATTTTGCCTGTGGTTCTCCTTGTTTTCCTCCATTTTAGCTCTGGTTGGCTCCACCCTGCTCGTTTGGCACACCTGGCCAGACCCTATATAAGTGTGCTGGAAACCAAAATGGCTCTCTCCCTCCTGCCTGCCTGATGACACCTGGGGTTCCCAGCATGGCCGTCTGATTTTTGGTTTTGTTTGTTTGGTTCTTCTGGTTTCTTTGTTCTCACATGCATCCACACATCCTACACTTCACCACTGATTACTGATTTTTTGACCTGAGTAAGTTTGATTTGCTTATCTTTATTAAAATACATTACCTTTAATTGTCACTGTGCAGACCTTCCCTTCTTTTGTTATGCTCTCATACGAGCTGGGCATAACACATAGCTGGGTGATAATAAACGGCATCTGGATACATTTCCCACAGCTTTTAATTTGGCTGGTAAGCTACAGGGCTATTGGTCCAATTTTTTTTGGATGTTTTAAGCCTATTTTTTAAAGGGTTTTTTTTTTCCAGCATTTTCTGCACCATTTGAAAATGCCAAATAAAACCACCTGTATAGCAAAGCAACTTGTGTGCATGGAATTAGAGTGATTTTCAGATTCTGTCCCAGTGCACATGAAGGTTGAACTCTTTTAAAGGTGTAGTATGTAGCATTTGTAGCCAACTTGCTGTCACTCAGTAAGTACAAATTTGTGCATTCTGGGTGGATTCCTTCCTTTTAACTAGTTGAAACTGGCTGTGAGTCAGCAAGCTTTCCAGTTATATGCATGGATACACTCTGAGCGCTGCATGTCTCCCAGCGGACCTCTGTCACTGCCAACGCCTCCTCTACACTGGCTGTGCAGAGAAAGAAGGCACAACAGCAACAGCAGCGACTGCAGCCCTCGCTCAGTGTCTACGCTCACTGTGATGCTGCGCTCTCAGAAACCATTCAAACGCAGGGTGAATAATGTGAGGATGTGATAAGAAGCTCAGGTGAGGTGTGAATAAAGTAGATAGTACACCAGTGACATTTTGGAAACATTAATGCTATGTGTGTACAATTTTGGCTGCTCTTGCGTGCATGTACAAAAGTCAGATCAAATGTGGACCCAGTGTATTACTTTGACAGTTTTATGCTTATATGTACAAAGTCACAAAAAAAAAAAACAAAAAAAAAAATCAATAGTTCAATGAAAATCTAAAATGTTCTCTGTGCCGCAGAAATATGACTGGAGCAAAGGTATCACTATAGCGCCACACCTTAGGTTTGTGTAAGTACTAGAGTCTACCTAAGTTTAGATTGTAACATGTCTCGAGGGCTATGTAATCATCATTAAAATAAATAAATAAATAAATAAATATTTAACAAAAGGATTTGGACACATTGAATTTAGGTGTTTCACTGTTAATAGAAGACTGCTACAAAAAAATGAACAAATGCATATATATGTCAAGACAGTTGCATATTTTTATATTGGAACTATCAACTGTTATTTCAATAAACATTTTTGTGATGTCTTTCAAGTTAAATTTGTTTACGTTGGCATGTAAAATAATAATAATACTTCTAACGCACTTCAGAGTTGTTGTTTTTTTTTTTTTTTTACTGATATCCAGCATTGTTTTTTTTTTTTTTTTTTTCTCACTGTCATTGTTTTAAATGTTCTAGCTCTGTGTTTTACATTGCTCAACTAAAATTGACCATGCAATTAAATGCTATATGATGAATTGTTTTATCTAAAGTATTGATCCTGAAAATCTGGGTTAACGCAGATACAGACATTTTTTCCTCTTCATTTTTTTGCCGATAACCAAAAGCATTCTATCCATTACCAAGCTGACTGCTAGCATGTTATACTTGGAGTCATTTGTTGACATCAATCACATTATTTCTACACCAACAGAAGCTAATGTTACATGGTGTTGTGGCTGTAGAGGAGCAGAAGAGGAGGAATAATAAATTCCAGAGTGGGCATTAAGATTTTCATTCAAACCCGACCTTGCCCACATACAGAGAAATCAGTGTGCAGGATGTTATCATGAGACTGAGAACCATGTTAGTTTATTCATTTTCAGCTTCATTTGCAACTGCCTGTATCAGCTTGTCTTTGCATGGTTCCACTCGGTCCTGCAGCGTTCAGTATTTATTCAAAAATAGAAGTTTCTCCAGTGTGCCTGGATTTGGGCAGTTCCTTTTCTTTTTTCTTTTTTTTTTTTCCACACAATATGTCTCCTGCCTTGGAACTGTGGATACAGGCAAACATAACCATGTTATGGCCAATTTATAGTGGTATGGATACTGGGTCTTACATCTACTCCAGTACACCAGTGGATCCTCAGCTCTTAGGTTGTTGACCTTGCCAGGTAAAGATCCACCTCTATAGTTGCATCTGCAAGGACACTTAAGCTGCTCCTGCTGCTAGTGATAGATGCATCAAGCAGCTGCCAAAGCTCATCTAATAGCAGTAGCACGAGGGGTGGGAAGGTTGGTTAAGGAATTCTCAACACCAACTTCATAACAGAAAATTCAATGATCAGGTTACTTACCATTATTGGCTGATTGATCCACATGGACAGTTTGTAGCTGATCAAAGGAGGCAGGAGACTCTTTTCTCATGAGGGTAATACATTATTTCTTCAGGTGGTTTATTAGCTCTGCCAAGGAGGTTATGTTTTCATCAGGGTTTGTCTGTTTGTTTGTTTGTCTCTTAGCAAGATAACTCAAGAGTTATGGACGTATTTTGATGAAATTTTCAGGAAATGTTGATACTGGCACAAGGAACAAATGATGGAGGGGCTGATCTGCCTTGGTGGAGGTTTGTGTTCTCTGAGTGCTTTTCTAGTTGCCTCCTGCATTTTTGCAGGACCAAGGAATCCAAGTTTTTCTTACTGATTCTAAATTAAAGATGTGATCTTTGAGGCGCTGAACAAAGTTGTCACTGTTGTAGCTGCCTCGCAGTATTCGATGTCATCAGGGTCTGCAGTCTGCATGTAATTGTATGGTGCAACAGTATACATTAGCAGACACCCTCTTCTCAGCCGAAACCTTGATGGCGGCTTGATGGAACAGGGCAAGAATACAAAGGACATCCTGTATCGTTTCATACTCTGAAGCAGCTGGACATTTCATATCAGTTTTTAGTGAGGCTAGGGCTGCTCCCACTGGCTCTCTGAGGTCATACATACGCTCCAACATATGGAATGTGCTGTTCCATTGTGTGTCCACCTCGATGATCATTTTGAAGGCCTGCCTCCCCATTTCTCCTGTACCTGAACCAGTTGTTCTTTGGCTGTAGTGCTGGTTGTGAAAAGGGTCACCAACTTCCTGCACTTGTGCCTTAATTCATTCAGTCCCGTGACAACGTCAAATGATTTCTGAACAACTGAACTGATGGTATGAGTAATGCACACAGTGTGTCAGACATTGAGCTGTCTCACACATGCGTTCTCGTTGGCTACTCCATTAGTAACAAGGTGCTTATCTTTAACAATTAATACCCCACTCCTCCATTAATCGTACAGGCCCCACAGCCAGGTTTTCTGTTATGTAGGCCTTCGGGAAATGCTGCACTCCTAACAAGGCAGTGCAGAGCTGGTCTTCATCATTAATGTAGGGACATGTCACCATCACATAAGCATCCATGTTGATGAATGTCCACATGTCAGATGTGAGGCTGACTGCTGCGTCCTTCTCAGCCTACTCTTTGGCCTTCTTCTTGGCCTCCCAGTATCTGGTGTTCACCATTGCCTTCAGACCCTGAGGGTGAAAAGAAGAGATATTATAACTACTTACATAAAAATGACATTCTTGGCTCTGTTCACACACCTTTCTACTTGGGAGAAGGTAGTTGGGATCCAACGCATGCATGAGCTCCCTGAACCCCACATCCTCCACAATGGAAAAAGGCTGAAAGTCCTTTATGATCATGCTGACTAGAGACTCAGCCACTATTGCTTTTCTGGAATTTGAAACATGTAATGCTGCTTTATAGTAGGAGCCAAACACAAGAGTTTGTAAACATGCAATAAATAGTTACTATTGCTTTGGCTTGTATCTGGTCTGTTGGCAGACTGGGCATGAAAGGCTCTGTAAAGGAAGAGCATGAAGGAAGTATTGTTGCTATGTGTAAACGCTTTATCACAGAGCAAGCACCCCACCTTTAATAAAATCATACTGTGACTGATAGTTCACTGTATGACAAGTATACAATATTCACTAGATTATAAGAACTTTCCACACATACAAACCTTATTATGAACGCTCAACTCAAAATACCCCCATGCAGGTGAGGACTTCCTATTTCTTGCTGGCTTTATCTGTGAGATGAGAAGGGATTTTCAGCACACCAAACAAAAATGGAGCTGGGGGGAATGTGAATGCACTTTAATAGTGTTAAGTGAGTGAGTTAATCATCACCTGACACGAGCCATTTGGGGAAAAAAATCGTAAAGATCCAAACAAATGCAACATATCTCTATTCATGAAGCATTAAATAACACCCTGCTGTACATGTTCCCCTAAAAAAGTGTTATGTGTAAGATAGGATAACACAGAAAGTCAGATATGCTTTGCAGGCCTTGCTGTAAACTATGGGTTCCCAGTGAGTTCATGGAATCTTTTATCTTTATCTTTCCCAGATTTTGTACTAGTTAATGCCATTATCCCAGATCTCAACATTAGGTATTGATGCAGCATTTGTTCTGGTTCAATCACTTTGTGATCTGCACGGTTATATATCATGGTTATAGTGTCAGCTTGGCCCAGTTGGAACCTCGATGATGGTCACAGTGAGGGTAGTATCTGATACTCGCTGATGTACCTGCTCTGTGGGGCTGCAACTAACGATGATTTTAATAATTTATTAATCAGTAGATTATTTTAATAACTAATTGATTCATTGGATAAACACAAAAGACTCAATTCTCAAAGACGGGAATTTAACCAAAAGCAATATAGACTGCAGAAGAGTCACTAATGATTATATCCCTGCAATGGCTTCAGATATAGTTAGTGAGTACTAGCCCACTACCTACACTTGTTTTGGCTGGAGACCGGCAAGCTATAGTCTTCAACCAGCTCTGGTTATAGGCTATCAAACTAGTGTATGTATTAGTTCCAGTCAACAATAGGTAACGTTAGTCTGGTGGCCTGATAAACGGAGATGGATGAAAACACTATAATTATGACAATAGTGTCTAATAACTAGCTAGCGAGCTAAAGTAATCACAACATGTGGGTTATCTTAAGATAGGTTTAAATTATGTTCCCGGTGGCTATGGCAGCCTCGTTTGCCCAAAACATACTGCGCCATGGGATTTTGACCATTTTTTTCTCCATGTTCAAGTTTTGTTACATAAATGGCACTGTACTTTTCAGACAGACGGGGCCGCCCAGCATCCGAAACCCCAGCCATGCTGCTCAGTGTTTTCCTTTGTTACACTATACAGCGTGCAGGCATGGTTCAATACTAACGTGCTCAAGACCCAATGAATCAACTGCCGAATTCATTGCCAACTCTTAAGAATCAATTTGGATCGATTTTAATCAATTCGTTGTTGCAGCACTATTGCTCTCACATGGTGGAAATGCCCAAAAAAACTACTGTGCTGAGTTAAGGCGAACTGGCTCATACTGTCCATAGAAAAGCAGCTTCAGAAAAGGAGTAAGCTAAGATCAACAGACTCTTATATCAGCCCCTCAAACAGAACAAACTTGAACACAATCTTCATCTAAGCCTCATATTGATAAGATTTGTACACATTGAACCTTTACATAGGATCTTTGCGTTGTCTTCACTGGGTCTCTGGTATATCATATGATTTACGGATATTTGCTTCTTATAACTTAAATGAATTTCACCTGAGTTATGTGAACTGTTATTACTACATTTCCTCAGTAAGGAGGTAGTGGCAGAGCATTGTCTCGCCTATTAACATAAAACCCATTTCCTCAAGCTATTTTTATGATTCCTAACTTTAACTTTTTTTTTTAACACAGAGTTGAAGTGTTAGAAGAAAATAGTCTTCACCTGCAGAAATGTGGCACATGAATTTATTTTGCAGCCCCATGCCAGAAATATGATTGTGCTGGCAAAGACACTGGTATTACTTTAATGCTTCCAAATGGCAGGGGGGCACATGTTAACAAATATTAGACTACTGACATTTTTACTAAAGCTCATCTAACAGCAGAATTTCGTTATCCAAGTCACATCGCCAAACACACTGGGGAAACTGATGAAGTGTGACAGTAGTGACAATTTTATACATAGACCTGGAGGATTTGAGTCGTCCCCTTTTGAGTGGCAATACATGACCTCCCCATCTGAGACACAGTGCAGATACAGAGCAGGACTGTCATACAAGACAACCATCAGTGGGGCTGGACGTCTGCTGGCAGCTCAATTACCACACAGCTAGAGAGCGATGGTATGTGAATGTCTTATCAGCTGTTGGCCCATGCAGGTGAGTGAGAGTGAACCCTAAAAGTAAAAGAGGAGCCTACAATTATCCATCGGTAAAACAACCCAACCTGGCTCCTCTCTAAACCAGTACACATAATGGACACCAATTATCCTGCAACCAGCGCTCACTGTGAGAGATATGCCACACTGAATATGTTAATAGTCTAATTTGTCTGTAGCTGGTATGACATTAGTGCTTTTATTAGGTAATTTTGCCCCTGTAGCACAGAGATAAGCTGAGCCCAACTTAGTTTGGGATGAAACCTGTCACCTTTGATGAGAAAGAGCCAATGGTGTATCATATCAGTGCCCTATATTGGCACTTTGGTGTTATTTTTAGGACTGTTGTTGCTTAAATCCTCTCCTCCATATCACAGGATTAAAGGATTCCTTAGGTGTGTGTGTGTGCATGTGTGTGTGTGTTGTTGGATTGCTACCAATACCCCAGAAAACAGTACCTTCAGTGTCTATCAGAGGTGTCTGCATTACACTTGACATTCTGGTAAATAAATACATTCATGCTTCTGAAGGTGTCAGAATATAAGTGTCTCCTTAGAAACGTTTGACTCCGTGCACGAAACAGAAACAGTCTGACCCACAACTGAAGGCTCAATGTCACCAAGCACTGACTGACTGTTTTCGTCTTTCTTATAACATAAATCAGGTTGGAACAGCCTTTTTGGTATGTCCATCGTGTGAGTGCAGGAACCATCAGGTACCAATAGTACCACCTTCACAGAGGTTTCAAGTGGGCCAACTGGAAACTGTAGCCATTATGTAGAATAATCATGTGGATCACAGAGTGGTTGAGTCAGAGCTGTTGCGTCAATATATAATGATAGATAGATAGATAGATAGATAGATAGATAGATAGATAGATAGATAGATAGATAGATAGATAGATAGATAGATAGATAGATAGATAGATAGATAGATAGATAGATAGATAGATAGATAGATAGATAGACTTAGAAAAACTTTGTTCCAGTGGAGTATGAATGTAGCGGAGTAGAACATTATGATGTCACGGTGAGGACAAGTTTGACCTTTTAGACACTGGCAGTAATTATCGTATGGATGTTTTTACTAATGGTCACATGACCTAACACAACATGTCCTTTGCTATGAAAGTCTTCCCACTTCGTCCTGGAGTACAAGTGAATATTGGTGTTGAATCAGAGGAAGCTGTTCACAAGAATCCCATGGTTCCTTTCCACACCAACCCGGGGTCTGAGAAATTACATTCCTGCATAACTGCAGAGTAAATCTGTTGTATTTTACTATAATCTTAATAAGGGCTTTTTGTCACAAGAAAATTTTATTTGTCATTGAGGGACCTGCAAGTTGTTTGTCATTCAAAAGACAGGATGTGAGTGATGGATCATCAGGAGTAAGTTAGTACTTTGTATTTTTTTGAGTAAGCAGATACTGTGTTGTGAAGTATGTGGTTGGTAAACAATTTATACGCTTGTCACTTTGAAATTATGTTTGTAATTAATTTCCTTAAAAGCAAAGGTTGATCAAATTTAATTGGAGTTACAATTTATTTCCATATAAACATCATTATGGTTGTTTTACTATTGCTTAAAGAGGTAAATATTGACCAAGAATTATTCAAAGATGAATTTTATTGTCATAGACAACCTAATAGAACATCATTCCGTTCCAATTACAGACTATTTTCCTTTTAATGTCTCCATCTGTTTTTCTCATCCTCAAGTAAATGATTATGTGAGAGCCCAAGACGAACTGTAATCTCTCCAGACTGTTGTTATCCAGCATGCACACTCAGAAACTCCAGTAAAGTCAGATCTTCTAAACTGCTGTTTGGCACAGAGAAAAAGATAAGTCAAATCCTGTTCTTTCAGCAACGCTCAGCCTCAAAGAGGTGACCCTCTTGTTCCCCGAGGAAAACTGCAGCACAGTGCAGCTCAGCTGGAGGCTTATGAGTGTCCCCACTGGGAAATAACCAACATTTGTGCATACTTTAAATGAGCTAATTAGAGGGCACACCAACACTGCGATCTGCGTTAAAGTTGAAATGTCTGTTGATTTGTGCTGAGCAGAGCTGGGGAATTAACAGTTGTATGTAATGTGTTATCAAATAGTTTTTCTTCCTGGCACATCTACAGTTGAATACAGTTGGCAATACATCTGAGCATGTGCATTAGTTGTAGAAACATACGAGTTCATCCACAATTATATCATTTCATATCAGATGGTGAACACTGATGTAAACTGGTTTTGCTAGATGAAAGTATCAGGTATTATAAATAAGTCTTCAGAGTCTTCCGCATTTCTGTAAATCACAAGTGCATACAGTCTAATCTCAAAGTGATTTATGGTTGAAGGATGTGCTCGTCTTCTGCTCTTGATCATAAGCAGTAGGTGGTTTGAGTGGATGGCAGATATACATAATCCAGGACTTTGGTAGTAAGAGCTGCATCTCACATCCCCACTCCTGTATATTTTGTGGTTTTCTGCTCTTTTTTTTTTTTCATGAAAGAAATATTGTGGCTTGGTTGAAAGATTAATCCACACACCATGAGTCTTTTTTTTTTCTGGTATTGTCTAAAACCTAACCCATTGTTGTTGAATTACCTAACCATAAAAGAGCATTTAAATCAGGGATAAATATCATCAGCCTCATAGCATAATTGCTTAAGTCATATTTTTGGCTAAATTGTGATATCTGCATAAAATGAAGCAGCAGTGTAAGGAGAGTAAAGTTACAGATACCACAATTTGCCCAAAAATATGACTTAGGCAATTATGCTATGAGTTCATTCATGGTTGCTGGCAGGGTGCGATTTATTGGGAGGGATGGGGAGGATCAACCCCTCCCTCTGGTTTTTACATCCCTACTTCTGTTCAATTTCATACTCGGGTGTGGGGGGGGCAACCAACCAACCAACTGAAATAACAGGCAGGTTGTGAATGAGTTTTCTTACACCTATATCCTACATTACTGGCACTAACATTCACCTGAACCGAACTGTCGGCATTCTCCGAATTCGTGAATGCCCCTATGTACCGGGGCACTATAAAAAAAAAGGTGGGGGGGTTGGGGGGCAAATTCATGGGGCCCAGCATTTGTGTGTCCAGTGGATACAGGATAGAAGTTGTGAAAATTTCATGTAAGATCCGCTGTATAATAGACGAATAGAGTTGGACGTTGAAAGTATGTAAGTTTCACTGTCGTTTCACACCAGCTTTAGTGACAGTATTTATGGACCACACCCCCACGTATATAACTGCCCCCCTCCCCCCCTGTTTTTTTGACGAATCGCAGCCGAGTTGTTGTCTTACATGAAGTTGAGGCGACTTCTGTGTAGAACACTCTAGTATTTTTGTTTTATTTTTTCATGAAAATCCTCCTGAGTACTTAAGTGCCTCTGTAAGTGTTAAAACCACTTTTCACTTATGTGAATGTAATTTTTCTGACACAGGGTTGTTATGGCTTCACTGTAATCCTTCAAAACACAAAAAGCTCCATGAGAAAGACTGCATATATACTTCATATATATCTCAAAATGTTTGCATTATACATGTCTCTGGGTTTTACAGACGAGATTTTGTTCTGGCCAGTGGGTTGAGATGGAGACTATGCATCCTGATTCTGACTAGCATTATAATTCAGTGGTGCAACTCAACATGTCATTTGACTGGTTTAATATTTAATATTTAATAAATTATGGTTTTGTGGATTAGGTGGCTGCTTCCTCCAGCAAATGGCCGTAAAATCAGTCCAAGCATGATCTTAACCAGTTCCTCCACACTTCCTAATTCTTCACCTCTGGACTGCTAATCCATTGTGCTCTGCAGGTGTGGGTTCAACTCCTTGAATTTCCCCACAGTTGGATTAATAAAATCTTATTTTAAGAGATCAGGCATTTGTAATCACATGTATATATGCAGTTAATGTATATTTACAATTTGATAAGAAATGCCACCAACAAATACCAGTCTTTTTTTTTTTTTTTAATTGTGAGAAATTTTACAAGACTTTGGTGATATTTTTCTCATCATATAAGAGATCTATTAGTGTTTTCTTCAGTGTATTACAGCTTGTTTTGCACCTTACAGTTCTCTTTTAGTACATTACAGTTATTGTCCAGGGTCTACCCAGATGTTTTTATACTTCTAATTTATTATGTATAGTGTTTACATACAACAAGAATCCTTTTGCTTTTTCTTCAGATGACTGGCTATATAACATCCATTTAAAATATCCAAATCCAGCTTTGTGGTGTTTGTTTTGCTATAGAGTGCATATAAAATTTGCATGGGTGAATTCTCTTTGACTTCACTCATTGGTTTGTGCACTGAGGCTTTGAGTTTGGCGTTTTGGTCATCACCATCTTAGTTTCTGGAAAACAGAAGTGTCCATATTTGGACAAGAATGTGAAGCTGGACAAAAACAAGGGGGACACCTTTAATGGTAATGCTAAGTAAAAACTACATCACCAGTTAATTTTGACAGTGTGACGAATGTGAACACATATATCAGTGTTTGCTGTACTTTTGGGTTATGTATAAACGCAATAATAATTCATACTAACTGGCCTATATAGCAGGTTCAGTTAGAAAATAATGGAATTCCACCTTAAGATATTCAAATATAAAGCACTGTGCAAACATCTTGGGCTACCTCTAGCTTTTTTTTTTGTTTGTTTTTGAAGGGCCGAAATGAGCATACATATCTATTCTCTTTTTTTCATATACATCAAGAAAACACAAACAAAAACTACACTAAATGGATTGTAAAGGTTAACCCTTAGGGGTCTGAGCCTATGTTGGCCATTTTTAAGTACTTTTGATTTTGCCTTTATATACTATATGAAGAAATGTTCACTGCACCCATGTTTGGTGTCTTTTTTTTCAGCACAACTTAATCTATCTCATCTGCCTATTATTTTTCCACTTTAACCTACTCTATCAACACAAAAGGCCAAAAAACACACAAAAAATATAAAATCTGATTTGAAAAATATATGTAATTAATAGCAAAAATCACACAAAGATGCTTAACGAACCTTTTCAAAGACTTTAAAAGTGAATATTGGCTCCAAATATTAGGTATATAACATTTTACTTGAAATAAATTAAAACTATACTCAAATATTTGACATAAAAGTATATCTTTACATAGGCATTTTCTCACCCCCAGTCCTCCCGGTTTCCACATCCGGTTCAGGTGGGGGTCATTCTCACCCTTACCTGCAATGCTAATGCAGTCTGTGGATTAGAATCTGCAGATTTGGCCATTTTTTCCGTTCTGAAAAAGGACAAAAAATGATGAAGATATGGTCAGAAATGTAACGCTCCCCCACCTCATTTTCATACTTTTACTCAGGTTTGTTTGCTCCGGTTTCAAACCGTCATATCTCCAGTTGTATTTGCTCTATCAACATCAAATAAAAAGTGGGAGAGTGTTTCAAGTTTACACTTTCAAATGCCATTATCCTCAGTCGTCTACCTGACCGACTTCTAATGCTACAATGTGTTGAAAATGTCGTGTTATTCAGTCATAGGGCTGGGACTGTGGACCCCTGAGGGTTAAAGTCACTATTTAATGTGACCCCATGACACGAGGCAGCACAAACAGTTAGAAACATGTGATGTGTTGAATGAAACCTGGTGTAAAACATCAGTAAATAAATCTCATATTGTCTTAACAAAAGGGTTAAAGATATATGAAGTGCAAAGGGAGGTCACACTAAATACTACCACTGTGCTTTATAGAAGCTGTTTTTGCCTGAAACCTTTGTTTTTAATGCTGTACATACATATATCCAGAGTTCATTTAAATATTCCTTCTCTGTGGTGTTGGGTTTTGAAATTGTATTTTATTTATTCACTAATTTATTTACTGCTGTTGCTGTGGTTCAGCTATGATGCAAATGATGATGAATATATCAGAGTGAGTCTTTTAACGCCTCCTGTTTCAACTACTCCAACTATCAATACTTCTCTCTCCACTATTGTTCTCTGATGGTGACTATTATTATTGATGTTATGATTATTACTAATGTTGTTCTTTTCATTATTCTTACTGATATCGCTATGATTGATGATGAGCATAACAAAGAATATACATTAACCTATGTGCATGTGTTTGCACATTACCAGAGGCAGCCACCCTCCTCTGCACGTGTGCACACATACACTATAGTACACAACCACTCAGGGTAATTAAGCACCCAGAGACAGAACGGTTTCATCAATGTCATCATCTTATTTTTTCATTCTCCCCCCTCACCCTGTTCCAGTATCTAACTGGTTAAGGGTTCATCTGTAAATATTGTTATCTAGAAACCAACCAAAACTGTGACATTTTAAACAAGGGGGTCTACGGAGACTGGCTCACATTTGGCTCCAGTCTCAAGTGTCCATTTGAAGAACTGAAGTTGTTGGCTGCTCGGCATTAGCTTCAATTTTCAGCTCTGCTGGCTGCTGCTCGGTTCATTCGAAGGTCAGTGTTATTTCTTAATTACCTCTGCCATGGACGTTACTCCTCTGTCACCATTTGTCGGTCGGATCAAGCAGAATATATTCTTGCAATGAACTGCATGAACATGTGTGGAAAAGTTAGGGCCTGGATCAATTATGAACACAATGAATTTTGGAGAAGAATCATTGAAAGATGCAGATAGTGAATTTTTCCTCCCACTTTTATCAACATTTTGAGATAGAGTTGACTGAATTACAGCACTGTGGGAAGGCTCCAAGGCCCTCTGAATACCTTTGCATTTTAATGCTTTTTAATTTATACTATTTTTAGATAGATAAAGAGTTTAAAAAAAAAAAAAGAATTTCCCATCAACCTACAGATTTTACTGTGCCTCATGTATTATGCAGGAGTACTACATACAGATGGGGTTTTATCTGTGTGAGAAGGTGCATACGTGTACAGTGTACGAATACGCAGGAATACAGTAATGGTTATGAATGTGTGTATATATTATATGATCATATCGTTCTGGCAGCGGACTCATTGGAACATTCTAATGCTGCATGTTTTCTCCAATCTTTCCCTCTATCTAAGGCTGGCCAATACTTCCAACTCCAAATCTGTCTCAGTCCCACATATTGCCAGCCTCTGTTGAAAAGCCATCAAAGCACATTTTAATTCAACAAAATACAGTCTGTTTTTGTGCCTGAAATATTTTCATGGGTAAAATGTGGTGACAGACCTTTCTGCTTCAAACAGGACAAAATACCTGACCTCTACTTTAAAACAGTAATCAGCTGTGAAAAGGCCACCACACATTCCCCCTTTTTCTTTCTTTCATTTATATCCACTGTGATATAACAAACTAGATGGGGTGGCTCAGTGATCAAGACTCTGAGCAATAGATTAACGCTGAGTGTCTGCTCAGCATATTTAGATGAACTCTTGGCACCCTTTGTTCATGCTGGTTGTACCATCAACTTTAATGACCCCTTACAAATATGAGCACATAAATGTAGGAGGATGAATTGCCTGCTAGGTTTCTTTTACTCAGCAACCAATGAAAAGTGTGGATCAGTCCTGTATCTCTTTAAAATTTATATCCAAGGAGCACAGGACAGACTGAAAGCTAAATAAGTATAACATCAGTGGGGATCCGGATGGTTCTGGAATGACAAAACATACTACCAATCAAATTTATCAATCAATCAAATTTTATTTATATAGTGCCACATCATAACAAAAATTATCACATGGAACTTTACATTTAGAGCTGGTTTAAACCACACTCTTAAGCCAATTAACTGAGCCCGCTTGATGTGGTACAGTTTTAATTCAGTAAACATCTGTAGCTGAAGATCGAAGCTTCAAAAGCCCATATTCATATTTTACCATGTAACATTTCTATCAGGCTCTTACTGAATGCCCCTCTCTGCTGGGGCCCATTTAGAACCATTTTTAAGAATGTGCAAGTAACCCCAGTCCATTGTACGGTGGCTGACAAGGGCCAAACACATTGCAATGGCCCAATGCGTCTCAGTTAGAGAAAACAGCTGCAAGTACAGAAATGACGCAAATTCACAAACTCAAACAGAAGTCTAAATGAGGTACAAAAAGAGGAATGTTATGTAAGTGCACCGCAAGACACAAAAACAAATGCATAATCATCAAATGGTCTGCAAATAGAGAAACGATGCAAACCAAGAAAACATCTGCACATGAAAAACGCTCCATAACCAGTCACTACAACTGAAGTGCTCCAAACCTGTAGGGGGCGCTGTCAGCAGAACAGCTCAATGCAGAGACACACAGGATGGAGAGAGACGGGGAACAGCTGACTGACAGTGTTTCAAACTACAGTGGGAACAAACTGAAGTTACAACATAGCGGTAATATGACTTTCGTTTGATTCTATTTGACACTAGTCTGTTGTCTATAAACACTGGCTGGCTGCAGGTTTGGAGCACTTCCGTTGTGGTAACTGGTTATGCAGCGTTTTTCTTTTGCAGATGTTTTCTTGGTTTGCATGGTTTCTTTATTTGCAGAGCATTTGATGATTATGTTTGATTTGATGACTTGTGTTTGAGTTTGTGAATTTGCATCGTTTCTGTACTTCCAGCTGTTTTCTCTTAACTGAGACGCATTGAGCTGTTGCAATGTGTTTGGCCCTTGTCGGCCACCGTACCATTGCGTAAAAACATCACAGAATTAGGAAAAAGTTTTCACTGACTGTTAATATCAAAGTGGAGCTGCAAAAAAACATAAAACTTCCAAAGATCTCTTTAAGTAACTGGATACTGACAAACATCGCACCTGCAAAAAATAGGTCCTCAAATGCAATGTATTTGAAATGATAGGGCTGCACGATACCGATACCAGTATCAGGTATCAGTCCAATACTGAGTGTGTGTAGTGATACTCGTTAAGGATGCACCGATACCACTTTTTTCCAGACCAAGTACGAGTACGAGTACTTAGATTTGAGTACTTGCCGATACCGAGTACCAATACGAGTACTTAATAATCCCATTCCAGTTCTTAGTTCCTTTTGTAAATGTGCTTTATTGTCGTTGTCATTAGTCTGACTGGAAAAAAGTGCTGCTACTGACATTTAATGTGTTGGAATGAGCGTTTCTCCATTAATCCATCAGGGGCCGCTGCTCTAAATTAACTATACTGAACAAATACCACAAAGACGAGTAAAGTTTTTGGAGAAGAAGAAGAAGGTCAGTAATAACAAACACGGAGACAACAGAGGCAACACTAATGTGGTACTAATATTGCAGCGTTGTCACTACAAAGGTTTAAAAACTTAGCTTCAGCAGGAAGAGAAAAGATAAATGAGTGATAAGTTTCGTTTGCACTTCTGTTGGCGGCGGTCCGCACCGCTCCATACACCCACTGGTATTCTCATTCTGTTTACGCATCCGCGAGCACTTGGTAAACGGATGGAATGTACGCAGAGGACGGAGAGAACGCTGCGTCCGTATCTGTCTGTGTCTGTAATGTTACTTGCAGTCAGCATTACTTTTATCACTGTCATTTATTTTGAAAAATCTCCACACTCTTCTCACTCCCCACACATTATTCCTCCTCCTCGTACCTGCTGCACTGAACTGCCAATGTCAAACGGCCGTAAGTGGTATCGGAGCATTTGTATCGGATTACTTTTACAAGTACGAGAACGAGTACACCCACTGAGTATCGGAGCCGATGCTGATACTCGTATCGGTATCGGTGCTTCCCTAATACTCGTACTTGTTAAAGTGCTCCGATACAAACACACCGATACCACTTGACAGCAGTGTGATGTTCACCTCATAATGCGGCAGGGGCTAGTTTCTGCACTAGTTCGTTAAATCGTTAAGCCCAGCGCAACGCAAAATGCGTCTATTTAACGCATTTTGCGCTATCCCGTTTCTGGGCTCGCTCTTTGTTCGTTCACAACTAGTGCAACGCAAAATGCGTTCATTCGTTAGTTCGTTAACCCCAACGCAACGCAAAATGCGCTATCCCGTTTCTGGGCTAATTGGTTAAAAGTGAGCGCTCGCCCAGTTCCTTGCTAAAGAGCTGATTTTAAACCGGACCTCAGAGGTCCGCGTTAGAAGGAGGATGTATTCTTGTAGATTCATTTCACTTCATTTCTGTCATGTATTTCCTTTGAAAAATTATTTACATTTGTAGAAGAAGATTTTAACACAAGTCTGACACTATCTTTAATGATATCAGATTTTTTCATGGACATCAAAATGAATTTACCAAGTGAGGACTGATCCACTCACTGCATTTTTATTTTCTATGGATTTATGGATAACTAGAAAAGCACTCGGAGAGCGCAGACCTCCGCCAAGGCAGATCAGATTCTTCTTCTCAAAAAAAACGTTCTTCTTCTTCGTGGTATTTGTCCAGTGTGGTTAATTAAGAGCGGTGCCCTCTGGTGGATTTATTCAGAAACACTCATTCCAGTGCATTAAATGTCAGTAGCAGCACTTTTTTATAGTCAAACTAATAACAATGGTAATAAAGCACATTTTTAAAAGTAACTAAGAACTGTAATGGTATTATTAAGTACTCATATTGGTACTCGGTATCTTTTTCTCAGCACTAGAAAAGGTCAGTTAGCAATAGTATATCTGGAGTATTTTGCTGCTGGTGTAAAGTCATGACAGTGGACCATAAAGTCTGATTGTGCGGTTTAGGTCTGGTTTTCCATAGATGCTTTAATGAAGCAACGTAACATTAGAGATCTTCATCAAGTTGTGGACATCTTACAATGTTAAATACACTTTAGAATGTTCATTTGTTTTATGTTCTGTTGTGTCATGTTTCAAGTTCATTTAAGGTTTTGTGTTATTTTTGTGAAGCTGTAGTATCCTGATTACTTATGGGGGCTTTGGGCTCATGCTGAACTGTGCACCAGAGATCAGTGTGCCACTCAGTACGTTTATACGCACACCGTAGTTGAGCTATGACCGCACCTGGACCAAACCATTAAACTGGACTGTTGACTTCGTCCCAGTGTGAGTGTAATCGATTTATGGTTGAAATGAACATGCCTCCACTACAATAGGTGTCGATAAGCACTCTTTCAGCTTGTTAACCTATGCCATTGTAGACCGCAACAATAGTCAACAGTAAGCTATCAGAGGTAAACTGGCACAACAATGCACAATGTCTCAAATTTAGACATAGTATATTTTCTATCCACTCTAGGTTTGTGTGGATGAGATGCATGATTTATTTATTTAACCTCTCTTTAACCAGGTAAGTTAGTTGAGAACTGATTCTCATTTTCAAAAAGGACCTGGACATACAGAGACAAACAACCAATCATTTTCACATTAACACCTATGGGCAATTTATGCCGCATTTCCACTATGTGGAACCGGCTCAACTCGACTCGGCTCAACTCAGGTGCCCGGTACTATTCCTGGAGACTGTTTCCATTACAGGATACTACTGACTTTAGAGTACCTGGACGTCATAGCGATGCAGTGCGTTACTTCTGTGTTGTCTGCTCAGAGAGTTGCTGATAAACTCACTTGTTGCATGTTGTCCAGCTCATGCTGAATTTTTACATCTGAATCTCCCCGACTGACCATGGTGTAGTTTTGCGGGTTGTCATCATGTGGATTAACCTACTGCTGTATTTACTGTCAACTTCCACATCTGTTTTTTGTAAAACAGCGGGTCACAGAGACAACTCTCTGACCAATCAGTGGTCTGCAGTGTTTACATGCCACATTTTAGTTTCTGTTCCCCAGTCTTGGAACCTTGGCAGAGGTGATACCAAAAAACTAGTACCGGGTACTAGATTCCAGGTCCTTTTTCATAAAGGAAATGCTAAAAGGCCGAGTCGAGTTGAGCCAGTACCACATAGTGTAAATGTGGCATTAGATTAACCAATTAACCTACTAGTGCATGTCTTTGTATGGTGGGAGGAAGCTGGAGTACCCGGAGAGAATCCACACAAACTCCACACAGAAAGGTTTCTGGTGTTGGAATCGGACTCAGGACCTTCTTGTTGTGAGGCGACAGTGCTAACCACTGCACCACCATAGCGATGTTTAACTTCCGGGCTAGGATTTATCACAGAGTTCTAGTGCACGTGTAGAACACCTCATCCTGTTCCATCCGACTGGTCTTTGTAGATGCAGGGGTAGATCGACTTTCGACTGCATTATCTAGGTGTGTTAATCTGACTAATAGATCTTTGATTTTAGTCGAGCTAACATATTTACATGTACTTTTAAAGTCCAGTTTTAGTTGGACTAATGCAACAGTTCAGTGTCATGTAAACCCACTGACAGCTCGATTCAATAAACTTAAACTTAATAACTAATCATGAGACCATGGTGGTCTATCACAGTCCAGGCAGTTTATAACAAACATTGTATCCCTTTTCATAAAATAATAAAGGACAAAGTCAAAATATTCATTATACAGTATGGTAATACGAGGGTGAGATTTGTTGGGGTGGGTGGGGCGGATCAACACCCCCTCTGGTTTTTACATCCCTACTTCTGCTCATTGACTTTTCATCCTCGGGGGGGCGGCAATCAACCAATGTAAATGTAATGTTTTCTTACACCTATATCCTACATTACTGGCACTAATGGTCACCTGAACCGAACTGTCGACAGTCTCAGAATTCGTGAACCTCCCCATGCACTGGGGCGCCGTGAAGGAGGGTAAACGTGAGTGTCCAGTGGATACAGGTTAGAAGTTGTGAAAATTTTGTTAAAGATCCACTGTAAAATAAAGGAATAGAACCCGGGAGTTGGACATTGAAAGTATGTAAAGTTTCACTTTCGTTCACGCCAGCGTTAGTTACATTAGTTATGGACCGCACCCCCACGTATATAACTGCCCCCCCCCCCCCCCCCCCCCCCCCCCTATTTTTTTCACAAATTGCACCCTGAGTAATAATACTATAACACTGATATTAAAAAATGTTTTTGTTCCTTGTAACACCTAAATTCAAGTATAAGACACAAACCACTTCTATTTGTACTGACGTGGTAAATGTGGTTATTCTGGCTGAGTCTAGTATTACTTTAAGGCTTACTAATGGAAGTGCACAAGTTAGTAAACACTTGTCTGTCTATATCAGCCTTATGATGAACTGGTGACACTTCAGGGTGTACCCTGCCCTCGCCCATATTCATCTGGGGTATGCTCCAGCACCCCGTGGACATGGATGGATAGAGTCACATTTGTCACTTCACCAGCCACAGTGAAGAAACTCTCAAGATATAGCGTGAGAAAAGAAGATTTTATCCACGGACCTGAAAACAGATTTGAGTTGTTCTGAGTTTCTCTGACTGGTATCAGTTGACCTATTTATTTTCTGTTCGAGATTTGTCCAAAATGAACCACATATTACTCTAAAGTTCTCCTATTTCCTTGGGGATTTCCAGGACAAACTATCTGACTTCAGGTTTACTTTGTGGCATTTAGTTGCAAATAGCTTTGAGCTAAGTTAATAGATCTTTTTCAAATGGAAATTATTCAGAAATTACTCTCCCTAGCTGCACCAGTGGTCTACATCTGTGTGCAACATGTTGCAAGAAGGGCATTCAGTGTATAGTGAGGCAACAGGAGACACACAGAAGCAGACTTACAGAAAAATGGCTGGTAGGAGAAATAATGAATGAAATATCCGGAGCGGTTTAAAATCCCTGGTGACTTCGGGGAGTGTGAAGCATGCATGACCTTTTAACACAGCTGTGCTTCTGGTTTGGAAAGTGTGAAGTTTAGCTGGAAAAGATCTGGTCACTAATAGCGTAGCAAAGTTTGAGTATCAGGTGATGCAGATAGGAGACTGCTATGAGATGCCACAATGTCATCAGAAAGTAACTGCAAATTTATGCTTTGTTATTTCTACAAAACAAACATAGTAAAACATGTTTTGCACAGTTATGACACTTTGATTGTCTGAATAAAAAGGCACATTACAGTGAACACTGCAAGAAAAAAATGTAATTTTATATTTTATTGAGAACGAGTAAAGAAATAGTCTACTTTACTAGAGAGAAATGAGAATTGACAGAACCCAAATGTCACTCAAGACAGTCTTTGTGTTTGATTTGTATGGTTCAGATGTTTCTTGTGACAGACGGGTGACTGAGCTTACAACTCCCAAATCAACATGTGCAGGACAAACACAGGGTTCAAGAGTTCATCCATCAATACACAAGTTTAGATTTGTTGTTTGGTATGAGTTTGAATCAAATAAAGACTCCTAGGATGAATAAAAATCAAATGAGTTCTAATGTTTCTATAACCGATAGTTCAAAAAAAATTTAATGCAGAGGAAGCAAAACTAATTTGGGTCAGTTGGTGGCTTTAATCGGATGAGAAGAAATCACCATTATGTATTAAAGCAGGTCAATCCTAATCTGGGAAACGGCATGTATCCTCATAGTTCCATTCATCCTCTAATCCCCAGCATGACAGCCACCAACATTACTGGGACAAGAGTGTGCCAGACAACAGCCCTGCATTGTAAACCGCAACACCCACTGAGACTCTCAAGTATCCATATCCAATATGAATTAGACAGGAATTTACAGCAGGGATTTACAGTAGATGCTTGGTCACAACATGGTACATAGAGAGGGGATTACACCCCATACCTGAATGGGCATAGATTTTCATTTAATAGTCTGGGATACCAAGACTAATGATGACTTGATTTTTAGTGCAACACCGCAGAGGATAACCTAAATGGTACGTGGTCATTTTTAATTTGAAAAGGATGATCCTCCTGTTGTTGCAAATGGATGAAACATCCTAAAGTCCAATACTACCACTATATAGATGACTACAAAAAAAGCATGGCTCCTCTTTAGAAAAGTGGAAATTTATTCCAGAAGTCACTTAGGTTTGTAGTGGTGTCATTTGAACACATTTGGTCAGGTATTTGATTCTTATATAATCACTTGTGTGTCTGTATTTACTTAAAGGTGGGATCTGAGATGTTTTCCTGGAGCATTTTTTACTATATTCCTTAAAATCCCCTTCACACCCTGAGTAAAACTAATTAATTAAATGCTCTAACACAAAAATTAAAAAAATTAGTCACCTGTGGAACGAACAGGACTGAAAAAACACCATCCAATCATTTTGAGCGCCCACTCGAAATGATTGAACGGTGATATATCTATCAAACTCAACTGCCATTCGCCCCTCCCCCCTCTGCGCATAGCCCTCTTCGAGCATGAATCGTGCGTTCCCAGAGGCTGGAAGCGCTTGTACAGGAAACGAAGCCAGAGCCAGAGCTTGGCTATATTAGGATGGAAAGTTCACGGGTATACTGTTTTGTCACCAACATATATCAGTAGGAAAGGTAACGTTAGCCGTATAGGTTTAAACTGGGGCTGTTCTGTAAGAGCGGGGGTGTTGGAGGAGACTGAATAAGGTATGCATGGATCTGCCAGCTGGAGCCTCAGCCAGGGTCGGAGCTGGAGCTGAGGCTGTAGCCGGTGTCGGAGCTGGGGACGGAGCCTCAGCCGGGGTTGGGGCCGTAGTCAGCATCGGAGCCCGTGTTGGGGATGGAACCGGGGACGGAGCCGGAGCCTCAGCCAGCGAATTGTTGCTGTGCAGCGCTCGTGAACCCTCGGGAACAAGCATTGTGTGTGCCAGTACTCTGGAGGCGTGGCTTCGGAGGGACGTCTGAAGAAAGGGGTTTGGACTTTTGGATTGAGTATTTTCAAAATGTAGCTTGCTCGAACCGTTTTTCTAAGATCCTGGACCCCACCTTTAATTTTAGCCTCTAATACAATAACTGAAATTCTATATACAATAATCCCAGATACTATGGTATTTTTGAAGTATCCCGTTTTTGTGTTTGACCATGTATATATCATATTCTGATTTCAGTATTGGGGATAGGACCTTATTCTGGTTTTGACGAACCTGTAAACTCTGGCTGGAGTGTTACAATAAATTACCCAGATACTGTTACATGTATTCATATTATCCCAACTACTGAAAGCTGAGTTGAACTGTGCAGGTGAAAGATGACATAACAGAAACACACACATGGCAAAGCAAAAACTTCTCTTGGGAGATCAGAAGGAAAAAGCAAGCAAGTCAGGTGAAAATACTACGAGTGGGTGATACTGGGAATTTTGATATTAATCTGATACCAAGTAAATACAGGGTCAGTAACGCTGATACCGACACTTTTTACTTGAAATGTCATGATCATTGAATAATTTTGTGATTTTTCTTTTAGTTGGTTGATTGATTATGATAAAACAGAACAAAGATTATGGGCAAATGAACATGTTTTTTAATTAACTAACTACAATTTAACAGTATAAAAATAATAAAATAATTCCTCTTTTAAATTTGTGGTGTTACCACAGTGGTAAATGACTTTATTGCACACATCACATGTGGCAGTTTCCCTGTCAGCTGCAGTCAATAAGGTCCACACAGCGCTTCTTCTCTTCTCTTCTCCACCGTCACGTGCTGCTCTCAGTCAGTGCGCTGACTCTCCACTCCGGCAGAGCTGGGGAGGGAGGGACAAAGTGTGCCTGAGAAAGCAGCAGCAGAGAGAGAGAGAGAGAGAGAGAGAGAGAGAGAGATAGAGAGAGAGAGAGAGAAGGAAATTTGAGTAATTAGCTGGACGCATAGAAGAGAAACTGCAACACAAGTATCAATCTCATCACACTAGTATCGTACCAATACTCACCTTGGTATCAATACTATCAATATTTAGATTGATATGCCCAGCCCTAGAAAATACTGCAGAACTACAGAAACATGACTCGTTGGATTAACATTAAAACCAGTAACTGAACTCCATCATGACAACCATTTGCTGCAGGTCTTCATCCTCGTCTTTGTCCTACGTTATGAAAGTGACAGAATAACAGCTGGGGGACAGGTTTACCTGTTGATCTCATACCATTGCTGGCAGTAGATGAACATTGGTAAGACAAATCCACATAGTGGTGTTAATAGAGCTAAGTCTGCTAACCCAAAGTGGATTTGTTTCCTATAGCCTCAGTAACTTTTACATTTTGCAGCAGCTACTGAACCATCAGGCGTCTGGGTGCCCTGCAGGTTATTAAGGTCCAGGTTCCCCCACCAGTTAATAGAACTGAGAAAGTCTCTTAGATGAGAGACGAAACATTTTCAAAAGTTCTAAACTAATCCAGTTGAACCTAGAAGAACTACCAAGAATAATGTTTATATGGATGTAGTGATATCTATTGTGTCATATTTTATAAAACAGTCTGTCCGATAAAAAACAAACCAAAAAAAACTCATATAACGTGAAACTCGTTCATATATTCTAAACAGGAACCAGACATGGCTCCTTTGAATACAGTCTAGTTTCAACTGTCATTACAAGATAAACAATATTTATTATAGACTGTGTGAAGAAAACAATGTGTTGTACTGATACGCATGTTCCCCAGATAAGAAACTTTAAGTCAAAAGCAAAAACTATTATTAGACAACCTCAGGACAACATGAGTAATGCCCATCTATATGACGTAGATAAATGCTTTGCTTATGTAGTTCACTGTTGTCTCTAGGCCATGGAAATAACAAAGAGCCACTCTGACACCAACCTCCCACTTATCCGCTCAATTTTAGTGAGTTAATCAATTATGTAGATGTTACCGAGACTCACTTTACCCGGAGCTAAATATCCTGACGTAGTAAGGTTCAACAATGTACATTTAAATGCAAAATAACCCAGAAGCCTCTGTTAAGTGGACAGATCTTGGTTGTTCCAAGTCAGAAACTCATTAACTGCCTCCCAGATGTGAAGGGAAGACATCCAAATTGGTCCAGATTTTTCAAAATGCAGAGTCAGTTACTGAAGACTTACTGTGAATTTCTGTCCAGCGCGGATATTTCCAACACAGGTGGTCACTAACACAGGTGTTTGGAGACATTAACAGATGGTTTGGTCTGCTGCACAAAATGACCAAAAAAAAGTGCACAAAAAGACATCAGCGTTGTAGTGCAGCACTGAATTAGTGTGAGTTGAAATCATTTGTTTTCAGATTGTTTCTATTCTCACAACAGAAGCATACATTTTATACACATTCTTGTTTAATATATTCAGGCAAAAAATAAATAGAGAGAAACAGAGAGAAAAATTCATTTGGGAACTGACACAAAAGTAGCTCTGGGTCTTCATGGGTTAAATATAGGAAAATATCTGATTTTCAATGAAGAAATGCAAAATACAGGGGATAATATTATAAAAAATGGCGATAAATCACTTCAGAAAAGTTAAACACAGAGAAAAGCATATTTTGAAACACTCTCCATTGAGTGCTCGAGGGTTCATGGGAGTTCACCCAACCGGTCCACATCTGTTTAGTGGATTTGGAGAAGGCGTTCGACCGTGTCCCTTGTGGTATCCTGTGGGGGGTGCTTCAGGAGTATGGGGTCCGGAACCCTCTGTTAAGGGCAGTCTGGTCCTTGTATGACCGAAGCAGGAGCCTGGTTCACATTGCCGGCAGTAAGTCAGACCTTTCCCAGGTGCATGTGGGACACCGGCAGGGCTGCCCTTTGTCACCGGTTCTATTCATAATTTTTATGGACAGAATTTCTAGGTGCAGCCAGGGGCCGGAGGGGGTCCGGTTTGGGGACCATAGGATTTCATCTCTGCTTTCTGCAGATGACGTTGTCCTGTTGGCCTCATCGAACCTGGACCTCCAGCGTGCCCTGGGGCGGTTTGCAGCCGAGTGTGAAGCGAGCGGGATGAAGATCAGCACCTCCAAATCCGAGGCCATGGTTCTCGACCGGAAAAAGGTGGTTTGCCCTCTCCGGGTCGGTGGGGAGTCTTTGCCCCAAGTGGAGGAGTTTAAGCATCTTGGGGTCTTGTTCACGAGTGAGGGACATATGGAGCATGAGATTGACATCGTCTGAAGTGATGCAGTCACTGTATCGGTCGGTTGTGGTGAAGAAGGAGCTGAGCCAAGAGGCGAAGCCCTCGATTTACTGGTCAATCGACGTTCCTACCCTCACCTATGGTCATGAGCTTTGGGTCATGACCGAAAGGACAAGATCCCAGATACAAGCGGTCGAAATGAGCTTCCTCCGTAGGGTGGCTGGGCGCACCTTTAGGGATAGGGTGAGGAGCTCAGTCACCAGGGAGGAGCTCGGAGTAGAGCCGCTCCTCCTCCACATCAAGAGGGGCCAGCTGAGGTGGCTCAGGCATCTGTTTCGGATGCCTCCTGGACGCCTCCCTGGGGAGGTGTTCCGGGCATGTCCTGTCGGGAGGAGGCCTCGGGGAAGACCTAGGACACGTTGGAGAGACTATGTTTCTCAGCTGGCCTGGGAATGCCTCGGGGTCCCCCCGGAAGAGCTGGACGGGGTGTCTGGGGAGAGGGAGGTCTTGGCCTCCCTGCTTCGATTGTTGCCCCTGCGACCCGGCCCCGGATAAGCAGCAGATAATTGATGGATGGATGGATATTTTGGAACTGCTTTATGGGTTAATCTGCTATACAAAAAAGCATAAAACAGTGTGTTCCTACTAATAATTTCATTGACGAAGGCAATTCAATAAAATGAAGGTCAGACAAGGGGCAGAGAATGGAAAAAATAGGAATAACATATCTGTTTAGAGAAATATCTATGTTCAAACTCCATTCTTTTATTTTACAGCTGTGTCCAGTGAAAGCAACAACAGTGCCTCTAGCCTTTATCACTTCCCTCTGGTGGTCACATACATCTGTCAGATTTTGGTACAAATAGATTCAGTTTGTATCTCTGCAATTCAATACATTGGTGACTTGGCATAATTTCACACATTTTTATTCTAAACACTCTAATGATAATTTTAGATCATATTTATTAAAATGTAAAAGCATAAATACCACTTACAGCCCTTTTAAGGATGGATGTGTGAATGAAGCCCAAAAACCTGTTTTCATAGTCATTTGACACAGATGTACTGTAGTTAAAAACGTTTTAGCTCTGGAAGAGGTCACTTTGACTTCACAGCACTAAAGCACAAGATTGCAAACTCCATTCCAGTCGTTAAGTGCCCACTAGGACAGAATGCAGAACACCAGGGCCCTGCACTTGACACATCTAAAAGATACCTTGGTTTAGCATTCAGACCAAACACAAGAAAAAAAAAAAAAAAAACCCTCTTTAATTTCTTCTTCTTTTTTTTTTTTTTTTTTTTTTTAATTTGGCGTTCTTAACCCTTAGGGGTCTGAGCCTATTTTGGCTGTTTTTGAGTACTTTTGATTTTGCCTTTATATACTGTATAAAGAAATGTTTACTCTACCTGTGTTTGGTATCTTTTTTTTCAGCACAACTTCATCTATCTCATCTGTTTATTATTTTTTCACTTTAACCTACTATATCAGCAGAAAAGGGATAAATACCACACAAAGAAAAAAAAATCTGATTTGAAAAATGTATATAATTTATTGCATAAATAACACAAAGATGCTTTACGAACCTTTTCAACAACTTTAAAAGTGAATATTGGTTCCAAGTATTAGGTATATAAAATTCTAATTGTAATAAATTAGAACTGTACTCAAATGTTTAACGCATTGTTGTTAAACGCATATCTTTACATAGGCGTTTTATGTTTACTCACCTCACCCCCCATTCTTTCCGGTTTCCACATCTGGTTCAGGTGGGGGTCATTCTCATCCTTACCTGTAAAGCTAATGCAGTCTGTGGATTAGAATCCACAGATTCAGACAGTTTTTTCCATTTTGAAAAAGGACAAAAAAATGACATAGATATCATCAGAAATATAACCCCCCCCCCACACCACCACCACCACCTCATTTTCATACTTTTACTCACCTTTGTTTGCTCCTGTTTCAAACTGTCATATCTCCGGTTGTATTTGCTCTATCAACATCAAATAAAAAGTGGGAGAGTGTTTCAAGTCTGCACTTTCAAATGCAGTTATCCTCAGTGGTCTACATGACTGACTTCCGACACTATGACGTGTTGAATATGTCATGTGATTCAGTCATGAGGCCGTGACCGTGGACCCTTAAGGGTTAAACTGAGCTAAACTGGAACCCCAACTTTTCAGCATATTATAAGCCACATGAATCACTGGATCTGCAGGGAAGACAATAGATAATTTATTGACTTGCAGTTTATGCAGCCTCCAGCTGGTCTACATGTCTTTAAAAATACATTCATGATCACAAAATTGGCCTAATGTGTTGTATGAATGAAACATGAAAAATGTGTGTTAGAGCCGGGGTCGATCTGCTGTACACCCTCCAAGGATTCCAATGGCGCGGAAAAGGATAATCCTCTTCTCATGGAAATCAAAGATCCCTGCATATTTCCAAAACGATGTAATTCCCTCTTAGTGGCCTCCTATGCAAAACTGAGCACAGCCAGGGACAGTCTGACATAAGAGACCGTGGAGCTTGAATATAGATCACTTCAAATGGCTTATAAATGACTTGCATCCCATTTATAGCCTGTTTCCCAGTGAGAGGCTCCAACAAATCTGAGAGGACAGAAGAGCTCATGCATGGCTGGTTGGAACACAGTAATGGGAAGTAATGCAGGGTAATGATCGGAATGGACTTGAAATGGACGGTAACGTAGAAGCTCCGAACTCATGACATATTGCAGATTCTGTAGTCCACACATTATTTTCCAAATTTTGCTGTTTTGTTGAGCCACAGCTGTATTTCTACAAAGCATGTTGTCATGGTCTTGTTTATGAGCGAGGGAAGGATGGGGTGGAAGTAATAGTGTAATGCAGATACTGTCCGTGCTGAGATAAAAGGGAACGCCTGCAATTTACTGGTTGATCTACATTCCTGCACTTAGGAGCTATAGGTAGTGGCGATAAGAACAAGATTGCAGATATGCCGACCGGCCATAAATGTATGACCCCTGGCAGGCAAATTAGTAATAATATGGATTATCTCATTCCAATGGGACCTGTCAATGGGTGCATTTATTAGGCAGCAAGAGATGATTTACCCCACAAAGATGATGTGTTAGCATCAAAAACAGCAAACTGGGTGAGTAGGGATCTAAGCAACTGTGACAAAGGAGAAATCATGATGTTCAAATCACTGGGTCAGAGCATCTCCAGATCCTGTTGTTTATTCCCAATGTAAAGTGGTTCGTACCTACCGAGCTTATTATCATTAATGAAAACTAACGAAATGACGAAAACTAGACTTGAAGACAAATTTTTGTTAACTGAAATAAATAAAAATATAATTAAAAGAAAAAAACTGAAGTAACTGAAACTGTATTGTGTGCTTTCAAAACAAAAATGTATAAAAGTTATGGATAAAATTTCCGTAGTTTTCTTTTTGTCAATGTCGGATTGATATGAAATCGATTTATGTCGCTTGAGCAATTTTAGCCGGCGGCAGCATACGGCGCTTCACGGTTCGTCACTTCTCGTCACTTGTGGTTTAGAGTCATCTTCTCGTCCCCACTCCACCTGTCAACATGAAGACTAAAGTTGGGAGAAAGCTGCAGAGTCCTGTATGAGATTTATTTGAATACGACGAGAATACAGGAGCCCTCTGTGCCGGGGGGCAGCTGTGGACTCCGGTGGCTGTGGCGCCTTCCTTCACTGGGGTCTGCTCCTTTCTGGTGGGTGGGGGTCCTTGCCGCTGCGATGTGGTGGCAGTTGGCCCTCTCCCACTGGTTGGGATGTGGCGCTGTGTCGCTGGCGCCTGTTTGCCGGGGTCAGCGGCTGCCTCCTGGTGCAGATGGATCCCTGAGACATCACCTCCTCTTTTACTTTTTGGTCCTCTTGTGCTCGGTTAGTCTTTTTGTATTTTTAAGTGTGTGTGCGCTTGTGGATGTGCATATGTGTGCGTGTGTGTGTGTGTGTGTGTGTGGGGGGGGGGTACTGATTTTTAAACTTATATGTAAAGCACTTTGTGCTATATCCTTAATGTATGATAAGTGCTATATAAATGAAGATTGACTGATTGATACAACGGCGAGGAAGATAAAAGATATGAAAAAACTAAAACTAATACTAAAACCAAACATTTAGAAAAAACAAAACTAATAAAAACAATCAAACCTGCTCTAAAAATGATCTAAACTGCTCTAAAACTAACTGAATTTGAGGGAAAAAAAATCAAAACTAAATAAAACTAAACTATAATGAAAAATCCAAAACTATTATAACCTTGATACCTACCAAATCTACACAACAGTTGCAACCGGATCTCAACCAATCAAGCATCTACAGAAGCAGAACATTATTACCCTCTGTCTAATACTGAGTAGATCCCCCTTTAACCACAAAAACAGCTCTGACCCGAGGCCTAGACTCCACCAGACCACTGAAGGTGTGCTGTTGTATCTGGACAAAGACGTAAGCAGCAGATCCCAGAAGTCCTGAGGGTAGAGAGGTGGAACCTCCATCATCATCATCATCAGCAGTAGCTCGTGTTCGAGCATTTAGGTCCGTGTCAGAATCAACCTCAGCTGTTCAGGGGGTGATGATGTTTGATGTGGCTGCTCAGGCCCAGAGCTGAGTGGAAAAGCCGGGGACACTTTGTGCAGGGCAGGGTGGGTGGTGATCGACGAAGGAGGAGCTGCTCTTTACGTTGCTTTCTCTTGGCCTCTGCTTCAGAACGTCGTTGAATGTCCATGCGAGCTGTTCCCTGAGTGATGGTGCGCATCCACACAGTTCGGTCCTCGGCAAGGGTCTCCCAGTTGGCATGGTCAATGCCGCAGTGAAGGAGGTCGGATTTATTTGTCCAACACCTCCCACACATGATCAATTGTCCTGAGATTAGGATGCCCTTCCTCAGTCCATTTCTAGTCGGTACTAACAACTGCAGATCAGGAACATCCAACAAGACCTGCTGTGGAGATGCTCTGACCCAGTCATCACCATCACAACATGGATACACCATACACTGATCAGCCAAAACATTCTGACCACTGACAGATAAAACAGTAGTAATTAATTGTCATTCCAGTGGGACCTGTCAGTGAGTGGATATATTAGGCAGCAAGTGAACATTTAGTCGTAGAAGTTGATGTGTTACTAACAACAAAATGGGATTAGAGTAGGGATCTGCGCAACTTTGACAAGGGAGAAATTGTGATGGTCAGATCACTGGGTCAGAGTATCTCCAGATATTCCTATTCATTCCCAGTGTAAAGTGGTTTGTACCTACCAAAAGTATCTAAAGAACAACAAGCAGATCTTATCCAACTGAGAATACAGGAGATTAACATTAATACAGCTCTGACCTGAGGCCTAGACTCCACCCGATCTCTGAAGTCCTGAAGGTAGAGAGGTGGGACCTTCATGGATCAGATGTATTTGTCCAACACCTCCCACAGATGCTCAGTTGTCCTGAGATTAGGATGTCCTTCCTTAGTCCATTTTTGGTCGGTACTAACCACTGCAGACCAGGAACACCAAACAAGACCTGCAGTGGAGATGCCCTAACCCAGTCATCACCGTTACAATATGGACCTGGTCAAAATCACTCAGTTCATTGTATTTCTCATTTTACTTCCAACATCGGCTTCAAGGACTAAATGTTCACTTGCTGCCTCATATATCCAATCCAGTGAAAGGTACCATTGTCATATTACCACTTCTTCTGTCAGTGATCACAATGTTATGGCTGATTAGTGTTCATGGCACTTATATGTTTTCTCCGCAGGGTGGCTGGACTCTACTAAAAATGGTTTGGGGGGCTCAGCCATCTTGGAGGAGCTCAAGGTAGACCTGCTGCTCTTTCACATTGAAAGACACTGGCTGATTAAATTCAGGCTTCTGCTATGAATGCCTCCTGGTGAGGTGTTTTATCTCACTTTATAATTCATCTTTTGATTTTGACAGAGAAGAGGGCTGCAGAATGAAAGCATGTGTCTGATTTTGGCCTCCATAAGTTATGAATTTACTACAAAAGGTGATTTTTTTTAACATTTCAGTATTTGTTTTTCCTATTTCCACCAACCTATGGGGAAATTAATGTATTAGGTATTTTTAAATGGAATAGCTTATCCTCTGTGGAACAAGAGGACATAATGAGTAATAGAAAGGGAAAAGAAGTATATTGTGAGACCTACATTTAATAAGCTGGTTATTTGGAAGCTCATTCCATTTCATTTTGTGTCTTTGAAGGCAATGATGCTGTGGGAGTAGAACTAAATATTGCAATATTAAATCCATATACATTTATATGTATTACATGAATATGACCTATGTTAAGAATAAAGAAAAAAAACATTATTTCAAAGAGTTTTCACCCCAGTTATCTCTAACACAAAACATCATCAACATATAAAAACGAGGCTTACTGCTACCTGGAAATTTAACCCATAAAGACCCGAACATCCACTGGTGACCAAAATCATTTACTGATCTAAAATGTTTAATAACTTCTGATCCACTAGTCCTATCAGTGCATGTAAATAATTGGTGTAAAATGCAGTTTGTCATTTTTTCGTGGTCATCAGACAGGACCCATTTGGACGTAGAAAACGTGGAAATATCATCACCATCTTCTACATTGATTCACCAGTAAAACCCATAGAGTTTGATCAATGACAGTTGATGGAGACACTTGGTTTATGTTCAATTAATGATATATTTTACTAAAAAGTCATTTTTTCTTTAGTTTTCTCTGTTTTTGATATAATAACCCTCTACTTTATCTCTGAGCTTTTATGGAAGTCTACATGATCAGGGAATTAACTATAGGAAAATAACTGATTTATACTTAAAAATGCTAAATGTGGAGGATAATATTAGAGTAAATACTGATAAATCAGTTAAGAAAGGTTAAAAATAGAGAAAAAATCATTTGGGAATGGACACAAAAGTAGCACTGGGTCATTATGGGTTAAAGTGAAAGAAATGTGACACTCACAATAATTTCATAGATATCATTTGTCCCAGTCATGTCATTATGTTTTTTATGTCAAAGATGGACTCTTCAATGTTACATGAAAAACAAAATTGAGATCTTTATCTTTACAATGATAGTGGTTCATTCTTGGCCCCTGCCCTATACTTCCATTGACCTTGAAGGTGAAGGTGATCTTAGAAAAATGCTTCGAGCAAGCTACATTTTGAAAATACTCAATTCAAAAGTCCAAACCCCTTTCTTCAGACATCCCCCCGGAAGCCATGCCTCCAGAGTACTGGCACATACAATGCGTGTTCTAGAGCACAGGTGTCAAACATGCGGCCCGGGGGCCAAATCCGGCCTGCCAGAGGGTTCAATCTGGCCCCTGGGATGAATTTGTGAAATGCAAAAATTACACTAAGATATTAACAATCCTTTTAGTTCAGGTTCCACATTCAGACCAATTCAATCTCCAGTGGGGAGGACCAGTAAAATACAATCATAATAACATAGAAATAATGACAACTCCAAATGTTTCTCTTCGGAAATGTAAATATTTTCATGTATTTACAGTAAAACCATGTATAATTTTGCAAAAAAATACAGGGTGGGGAAGCAAAATTTACAATGAACATTTAGTTGTTTTTTCTCAGCAAGCACTACGTCAGTTGTTTTGAAACCAAACATATATTGATGTCATAATCATACCTAACACTATTATCCATACCTTTTCAGAAACTTTTGCCCATATGAGTAATCAGGAAAGCCAACGTCAAAGAGTGTGTGATTTGCTGAATGCACTCGTCACACCAAAGGAGATTTCAAAAATAGTTGGAGTGTCCATAAAGACTGTTTATAATGTAAAGAAGAGAATGACTATGAGCAAAACTATTACGAGAAAGTCTGGAAGATACTATTAAAGAAGAATGGGAGAAGTTGTCACCCAAATATTTGAGGAACACTTGCACAAGTTTCAGGAAGCGTGTGAAGGCAGTTATTGAGAAAGAAGGAGGACACATAGAATAAAAACATTTTCTATTATGTCAATTTTCTTGTGGCAAATAAATTCTCATGACTTTCGATAAACTAATTGGTCATACACTGTCTTTCAATCCCTGCCTCAAAATATTGTAAATTTTGCTTCCCCACCCTGTATGAACAACCTGAAAAGTGCAATTTTAACAATATTCTGCCTGTTACTCAATGTTTTATGTATTTGCAGAGCCACTGTGACCTGTAAGTTATAATGTACACATGTAAATGACAAACTGAGGCAGAATATTGTTAAAATTATATTTATTTTTTCAGTTTTTTCATGTTATTCACATTGTCTGAAAGGATAGTTTGTACATGTAAAACTTTTCATAATGTAAATGTACTTGTTTCGCTCTAAAACATAGAGAAAAGTTTGGAGTTGACATTGTTTATAAATTATTATGTTATTATTTCACTGGTTCGGCCCACTTCAGATCAAATTTAGATGAATCTGGCCCCTGAACTAAAAGGAGTTTGACACCCCTGTTCTAGAGGGTTCGCAAGCGCTGAAAAGCAACAATTTGCCTGGCTCTGGTGGCCTGGCTACAGCGGCCACAGCTCCGGCCCCGATCCATGCATACCTCATTCAGTCTCTTCCAACACCTCCACTCTTACAGAACAGCCCCACTTCATACCTATCTGGCTAATGTTACATTTCCAAGTGATTTATGTTGGTTACAAAACAGTTTGCGGATGAACTTTCCATCCTAATATAACTAATATAGCCAAGCTCAGGCTCTGGCTTCATTTCTTGTATAAGTCCTCCAAACCTCTGAGAACACACGATTCATGCACGAAGACGGGGGAAGGACAAATGACAGTTGAGTTTAACAGACATATCACCATTCAATCAGTTCGATTGGGCACTCAAAATGATAGGATGGTGTTTTTTCAGTCCCGTCCATTCCACAGGTGACTACATTTTTTTTTTTTTTTGTGTTAGAGCATTTAATTAATTGGTTGTAATCAAGGTGTGAAGGGGATTTTAAGCAACATTGTAAAAAATGCTCCAGGAAAACATCTTGCACCCTACCTTTAATGAAAATCAATTCAGTAGTGTTTATCTAATAATAAATAATACAAATATTCTCAGATATAACCAAACTGCCTGGTATAGCTTTTTACCTTTTAGAAAGGTTTTTGACAGTGCAGATGGATGGACAGATAAACAAGTCACATAACCTGGGTGGATTTAAAATGTTCCGAAAGATGTAAAAATGCAGTGTTTTAATCATCTGATATATTTTCATTTCACCCAAAGTCTCATCCCTCCAAATAGAGTTGAAACTCTGCCTATGTTTAATGAAATATGTAGTGTAATAGAGTCATGTTGGACATACGGTTCGTCCATGCATTGGAATCACTGCGGAGCACTGCTTCAAGGGTTGGTCTGTGTTAATATTCTGACTATGAAGCCTCCAGTCTGTGTCTTTGATTAGCTGCTCACATTTTGGATAATCCCTCCATCTCACCCTGATCTTGAGAGGCTTATATCTTGACCCATTTGAACTCTTAATCTCACTACCTCTGCGTGCTTTCTTTCATGACATCACATCTGCTCAGCTCTGATCTACAAGCAGCAGCTATCCTCAGTTTCGTCTCCGTGAACCATCTGACTGTTTTCTTGCCATCTGCTCTCAAAGTCTCTATCCTGCTCACTCATACCGAAAGGAAGCACCTTACTGATGTTCTTTACGTGTAGCCAAAACACCTGTGGCGGCAGTGGAGATGGGATATGTATGTGGACAGGAAATATTTTTGTGTTACTAGCTAAAGAGTGTTGCTTCTGGTGCGACGTCCCTGTCAACCAACTCCAGTTTTCCAAGCAAGCAACTTATTTACCTCTGCCAAGGAACAGCGGAGGTGATGTTTTCATCGGGGTTTGTCTGTTAGCAAGATAACTTAAAAAGTTATGGATGGATTTTGGTGAAATTTTCAGGGAATGTTGATACTGGCACAAGGAACAAATGATACAATTTTGGTCATCATCGGGGGGGCGGGGGTTTAGATGAAATTTTCAGGGAATGTTGATACTGGCACAAGGAACAAATGATAAAATTTTGGTTGTTATCGGGGGGATGGGGGTGGATTAAGATAAAATTTTCAGGAAATGTTGATACTGGTACAAGGAACAAATGATAAAATTCTGGTGGTGTTCGGGGGGGGGAGTTGGTGGCAGATTTAGATGAAACTTTCAGGAAATGCTGATACTGGCACAAGGAACAAATGATAAAATTTGGGTAGTGATGGGGGGGGTAGGTTAGATTAAATTTTCAGGAAATGTTGATACTGGCACAAAGAACAAATGATTAAAGTTTGGTGGTGATCGGTGGGGGGATGGATTAAGATAAAATTTTCAGGAAATGTTGATACTGGCACAAGGAACAAATGATAAAATTTTGGTGGTGTTTGGGGGGGAGTTGGTGGCAGATTTAGACGAAAATTTTCAGGAAATGTTGATACTGGCACAAAGAACAAGCGATAGAAGTTTGGTGTTGATCAGTGGGGGGGTGGATTAAGATAAAATTTTCAGGAGATGTTGATACTGTTACAAGGAACAAATGATAAAATTCTGGTGGTGTTCGGGGGGGGGAGTTGGTGGCAGATTTAGATGAAACTTTCAGGAAATGCTGATACTGGCACAAGGAACAAATGATAAAATTTTGGTGGTGTTTGGGGGGGAGTTGGTGGCAGATTTAGACGAAAATTTTCAGGAAATGTTGATACTGGCACAAAGAACAAGCGATAGAAGTTTGGTGTTGATCAGTGGGGGGGTGGATTAAGATAAAATTTTCAGGAGATGTTGATACTGTTACAAGGAACAAATGATAAAATTTTGGTGGTGTTCGGGGGGGGGGAGTTGGTGGCAGATTCAGATGAAATTTTCAGGAAATGTTGATACTGGCACAAGGCACAAATGATACAATTTTGGTGGTGTTTGGGGGGGGGGGGGGGGGGGGGGGTTGGTGGCAGATTCAGATGAAATTTTCAGGAAATGTTGATACTGGCACAAGGCACAAATGATAAAATTTGGGTAGTGAATGGGGGGGGGGTTGTTAGATGAAAATTTTCAGGAAATGTTGATACTGGCACAAGGAACAAATGATAAAATTTAGGTAGTGACTGGGGGGGGGGGGGGGGGGGTAGATGAAATTTTCAGGAAATGTTGATACTGGCACGAAGAGAGAGGTCTGTGCTCTCCGAGTGCTTTTCTAGTTCTTATTTTGGCTTCAGTGGCTGCAGCTTTACAGTTCTGGCTCTGTCTTCTGATTCCTGTCACAAAAACACAACATAAACCTCCGGTAAACTCCTGTCTATTTGCGGATATCACTATTTTTTTTCCCCTGTCAGTCACTTCCACAGTCCCACACTGTCATCAGTCTTAATTCTATGTCATTATTTCAAACCGGTGATCTTGCTTGAATCTTGGATATTGCTTTTTAAATATCCATGCATCTGTCTAGTCTCTTTTAAGGTCAGTTATTGCATAACACTGTCGCTGTATTCAAATAATTCAGCTGCTTAAACTGTAGAGGAAGAGGATTTACATCTGATCCAAGGTTATAATAGTTTTGGATTTTTCATTATAGTTTAGGTTTGACTTTTTTTTTCTCTAATTCAGTTAGTTTTAATTCGTTTTTAGAGCAGGTTTGCTGGTTTTTATTAGATTTTGTTATTTCTAAATACTTAGTTTTATTTATTTATTTATTTTTACATATATCTTTTCTCTTCTTCTCCGTTGTATTCAAATAAATCCCAGACAGGACTCTGCTGCTTTCTCCCAACTTTAGTCTCCATGTTTCCAGGTAGAGTGGGGATGAGAAGATGACTGTAAACCACAAGTGATGAGAAGTGATGAACCGTTAAATATCATACGGTGCCTGCAGCTAAAATTGCTTGAGGGAAATAAATCGATTTCGTATCAATCTGACATTGACAAAGACAAAAACTAAGGGAATTTTATTCATAATTTTCAGACGTTTTAGTTAGTTTTGTAGGCACACAACACAGTTTCAGTTAGTTATCGTTTTTTTCTTGTAGTTATAGTTTTTATTTATTTCAGTTAACAAAAATGTTTTTCAATTCTAGTTTTTGTCATTTCGTTAGTTTTCGTTAACGATAATAACCTTGATCTGATCCCAGCGTGTCTATGTTTGATGTCGCACAACAATGACATTACAGTTGTGTTGTCCATTACAGATTATTTATCGTCGCTCTGCCAAACCCATCAGGCCCTTCTATCAGTCATTAGACACTTCAGCTGTGGGTTCTGACACCACTCACACATTTCACACGACGACATCCTCACAGTGTTTAGCAAATATTTCCTGTGGTTTGGTTTGTCAGTGTATTTATTTAAGTTATTATCCATCCAATGTCCATCCGTTCATCCATCCATCCACCCGGCCGTCTGTCCACTGTCCATCCATCAATCTGTCCACCCAGTTGTCCATCCATCTAACTGTCTGTCCATCCATCCACCCATTTCTCCATCTATCCATCCACCTGTCCATCCATCCATCCATCCATCCATCTATCATCCATCCATCCATCCATCCATCTGTCCGTCTATCCATCATCCGTCCAACCATCCATCCATCCATCCATCTGTCCACCTGTTTGACCATCCATCCGTCCACCCATCTGTCCACCCATTTGTCCATCCATCCATCCATCCGTCCGTCTATCCATCCATCCGTCCAGCCATCCATCTGTCCGTCTGTCCATCCATTGATCCACCCACCCGTCTGTCATTCCATCCATTCATCTGTCCACTTGTTTGTCCGTCCATCCATCCATCCATCCATCCATCCATCCACTCGACCAACCATTTGTCCATCCATCCGTTTGCCCATCTGTCCATTCATCCATCCACCCATTTGTCCATCCATCCATCCGCCCGTCTATCCATCCATCCATCCATCCATCTGTTTGCCCATCTGTCCATTCATCCATCCACCCATTTGTCCACCCACCCGTCCGCCCATCCATCCATCCGTCCATCCATCCATCCGTTTGCCCATCTGTCCATTCATCCATCCACCCATTTGTCCACCCACCCGTCCATCCATCCATCCATCCATCCATCCATCCATCCATCCATCCATCCGTTTGCCCATCTGTCCATTCATCCATCCACCCATTTGTCCACCCACCCGTCCATCCATCCATCCATCCATCCATCCATCCATCCATCCATCCACCCGTTCATCCATCCATCTATATTAATTCTATGTACTGTATGTCTATATTAGGATGGGCAAAATACAGAGATCACCTTTCCCTACAGGGTCAATAAAGCCAGATAACCTTTAACCTTAACCATTACGTCTGGCTGACTTTAATCTGCGGACACTGATAATATTGGATGTAGCAGCGTTTTCTTTGAATTTTCAAAATTTCACCACAACACCAGTACATGTCTAGTTCATGTCCAAAAGGTGTTCAAGCAGACACTGATCTATTGCAGGTAATCCCACTGGTATGACCCACAGTAGGTGTGCATTCATTATACTAAGCAACTGTAGACACATATGAACATATGAAGGTGCACCAGCATTTAATTCTAATTTTTTTTATTTTCAGTTTCTCTGTCCACACATACACACATGAACCAAAATTGTTAGTCTTCATTATCATTTTTAAAAATATCTTGGTTTTTTTTTGACCTGAAATACAATTAACATGTGGGACAAATGTAGAGAAATATATCAGCTTGCAGTATTGCTGTACCTGTCATCTGGATTTAAGACCGAAATGGTTTAATCTTTAAGTCAAGCATAGCCCCATGGTACCATACTGTCAGATTTTAATATGGTATTAATAATACGATAATATTTAGAGTAGCAGCTAATCTGTGTTATAAACAGAATCAGGTGACGTGGGCCTCAAACAATAAGAAATAGAGGTGGTTTTAATATATGTACACCCTCTATTCATGGTTTTGCCTTGTCTGTATACTGTTGAATACGCTATTATTGACAACCTGGGAGTCTCAGAATGCAGACGGATTATGTGGGTGTTCTGGGTTTATATACAGAAATTAACTGTATCTTATCGAGGGCACAGACGCAGCTCATCTAACACTTAAGATATACTATAGATATTGAGGTTGGCAAGGCCAGTTCAATGTTCTGCTTTAAAAAATACTTTATGTAAAAGCCAAGCTGAAGCAAGTTGACTGTTGTGGGTTGAAAATTTCATGATCTAGCTGGTAATTACTAGCTCACAATAAAATGGCTTGATCAAGGGTCCTAATTAATATGCATATACTGTAGGTAGCCTCTCCATGCTCCATTAACTTTTACTGGAGGGGGAGCTTTTTAAATGCCAAATTATGCATATGCGATCCACAAAATTTATAAATTTTTTTCCTACCAAACAAAGACAGCTTACGTAAATGTGCACAACAAACACGTTGCATTGTTTCAAACTACACTGGCACAACTGAGTTAACTTAGAAAGAGGAGAAACTTCACCCCATTTAATGACTCTCTTTCCTTTCACTAATGTGTTAATAACTGCACATTAGATCAAGCGTGTAATGCAACAGAGCATGCAGCTGGAGTGGAAACGTTTATGACGTCCAACCCTAACAGCTCTTTACGTTTTTTTAATTTGATCTTCAATAACAGACCAAAAGCAATTACTGACTTAACCACTCTCCCTCTCATATCGATTTTACTCCTGCCTTATATCATCACCAGTGGGGTTTAGTTAGGTTTGCTGAGTAAAATAATGTATTCTCCTGCTAGTTTGTCAGCAGAATGAGTGTAAAAGGCATGTGATAGAAGCCTATTTAGACTTAGTTTCTAAACAAGAAACTTCATGCACGGAGACATAGGGCTTTCCACATACCTTTTGCCATGAGTGTATGTTTTTGGCTTCAGTGGAATATGGATATTTAGAGCATAAAAAACATGCAAGAGCACAGTGAGGAAACTTGAGTGCAACATATAAATGTTTGCAGATTGGATTATATTGTAAATGGAGGCAACTGACAGATTCAGGAAATATGCACTTGGATCTTATGGTTCTGGTTATGTGATGATCTGTTCACTCAGTGGGAACAAAGCTCCTTGATATACACATACATACACATTTAACCTTTCTTAATTGATTTATCACTAATTATTCTAATATTATGCTCTGTATTTTGCATTTTTATGCATGAATCAGGTATTTTCCTATATTTATTGTACTGATCATGTACATGACCATAAAAGCTCAGATTAAAGTTGAGGGTTAATATATCAAAAACAGACAAAACTGAAGAGAAAGTGACTTTTTTGTCAAATATATCATTAACTGAACATAAAACAAGTGTCTCCATCCACTGTCACTGATCCAACTCCATGGGTTTTACTGGTGAATCAATGCTGTAGAAGATGATGGCGTTTCCATGGTAACTATGGAGCCTCTGAACATCCAAATGGGTCATATCTGATGACCATGAAAAGATGACAAACTGTAATACTGGAACAGCAATTACTTACATGAATTGATAGGACTAGTGGATCAGAAGTTATTAAACACCTTAGGTCGGTAGATGATTTTAGTCACCTCTGGCTGTTTTGGGTCTTTATGGGTTAATTTTGGCAACAGTATTCAGCAGTAAGCACACACAAAACTTATAAAATGGTGCAGTATGAAGAGAGGCCTTGGCATAAAAATATAGGAAAGTGTGTCCAAATGTAAATGCGGACTCAAGTGTCCTCATTCAGTGTGATTCGGCTGTATACCTGTGACATGGCACCAAGTGGCCTTAGGTAAGAATGTCTGAGTTGCTTTTCACACTACAATACATTTTGGAAACTGAGGCAGGCTGTTATAGGATCCACAATCCAAACAGAGAACAGCCACACTAGAATGACCTCATCTTATTTCTACGTGTCATAGTTTTACATGCAAATTTCATGACTAAAGAAGTTTTACTTCCTCATTTTACTCTTTTTTAAAAAATTTTGGTAGCTGATCATTTATGGACATTAGCTCGCTGTATTTGATTATCTTCTCCATACAAGGTAACAGCAATGATTTCTATATTGAATTTTTTTTTTTTCTTTATAAAACTCCTCACAATTTTTAAAGGGGTAATATTTTGCTAAACCCACTTCATTTGTTTGTGTATTTGGACCCTAATTGTTTCAAAAGTTTGAATTTGAACCCTCCAGGTGCTGCAAAGCTATCTTTATATTCATTTTGGCAAAACTGAGTGGATTTCTACAACCTGTTTGGATTCCTGCTTAATTTGTTATGTCTATAACTAGTTACGTCATGACATTTGTACATATAAGGTCAAGACTTTCAACGAACGTTTCTCCGAGTATGTACGACATAATTGTTTATCAGCAGCAGTGGTTGTAGTAAAAACTGAAACTATGTCCAAATTTTGAGCCGATTACATAAAATGTTCAGTTGTTGGTTGAATGGGACAGAGCAGCACAGTCAACAACCTGGAGGGGGCGGGGCATGAAGTGGCTGATGTGCATTTAAAGGGCCAGTGCTCAAAAGGACCTTTCTGGTGTCATTACTCAGAAATAGGGTTGAAGATGGGCCTGTGGAGTTGAATTAATGAAGAATTCAGACCCGAGCATAGCATTTACAGTTATGTAGACCACAGGGAAACGTTTTAAAAAGCATAATTCCTTTTAAAAAAAACCAAAATATCACTCCTTTAAGTGTTGACCATTTGCTGAGTGCAGTTGCAAATGCCTTTATTAATGGTGGTGATTGCAAAAGATAAACATCTACCCAAGTTCAACCTTAAAGACTGGCGTTACCATGTAAATACTACAATATAATGAATTATTATCAACTCAGACGTCTAACATCCTGAGCCAGGTGTTGTTATTTAGTGTTTTATCTTGGAGCAAATGTAGGAGTTCATACATAGGGGTAAAACATAACACCTCCATCCAAATAATAAACTCAACATAAAGACAGATTCAGTATTGTCCTTCGTCCTGACAGTTTTCCAGAGCCCTCATGTTTAATTACAGTTGGTAGAGTAGGATTGGATATCAGCCATTTTTTGGAGGGACTTAGCAAAGGGTTGATTAACTGCCTCCCTTATGCTCGTCTACAGGGTTGACAATGTACAACACCATCTAGTGTTACTGCTAGTGTCAACAAATGACTCATAACTAGCACAGAACATGACATATTGAAGCTTTAAAATGCTATTTTGTAGACTCAGCATCTAGAACACTTGCACTGGTCCATGACAGAAGCAGAGGGTTTTGATATAAAATATACTGCCTTTCAAATACTAAAGTTATATGCAATATGCATACTTTTTGGCTGGTAAAATATATGTTCTATGTTTTGTGCTTTTTTTTCCCATCTACTCACTCCATATGGCTGATAATTCCCCCTTATTTCTCAGTGCCAGTTAATTATTAAGTGGGGGGTAAATGAAACATCACAATGAGTACCTTTATTTACTGTTGTAACGTAGTTTTTTAGTGAAATACATCTCACACCGAGATTCGTAATTTGCTCGTTTTTTTTTTGTTTTTTTTTGTTAGCTTACCAGCCGACAGGCCGTAAGCTATTGTCGTCATGTGGCGTCCGTCATCGTCATCATCTGTCGTCCGTTACAAAAATTTCAATCATCTTCTTCTCCGAAATGACAATTCCGATTGACTTCAAACTTGGTATACAGCTTCTTTATGATGATGTCAACAAAAGTTAGTGAAATTATTTGGATCAAGATCTGATTCTGGATTTGGTGCGACTTTGACAAATTTCTCCATTATAACAGATAGGAAGTGGATCAATACAATAACTCAGTAAATATAAATGATCCAGTGTAAATTTTTACACTCCAACCCTGATGGGGAGATGACCAAAACATAATGGCCACATGCTGATCAGGATCTTTTTCTGGATCCGGGAACTTACGAAAAATTTAACATGGGCTCTCATGGGGAAAAAATGTCAATCGTCTTTTTCTCCCAAACTACAGTTCTGACTGACTTCAAACTTGGTATACAGCTTCTTTATGATGATGTCAACACAAGGTATTGAAATTTTTTCTATCCAGATCTGATTGCGGACTTGATGTGACTTTGACAAATTTTCCCATTATAAGAGAAAGGAAGTGGATTGATACAATAAATCAGTAAATATCAATGATATCAAGTTGGAATTTGAATTTTTTACAGATCTGATTGGAATATGATCAAAACATGGGCTATTTCTGTAATATAATAAATACACATAACTGGGTGATAATAAATGGCATCGGGATACATTTCCCAAAGTTTTTAATTTGGTCGGTAAGCTACAGGGCCATTGGTCCTATTTTTTGTTTGTTTTCTTTGTTTTTCTGCAGTCATGTGAAACAGAGTTCTGCTTCCACTTGTCCTCCACATGTCACTTGTATGGGTGGTCATTAGTTTAGGGGCTTCTCCTTCTGGATGGCTGAAACGGAAGTTAGTCAGCCAATGAGGGATGCTCAGGGTAGGTTTATATGCATGGGTCTCCACACGAACAAAGTTTATCAATCAGAAATTCCAATTGTAAATGGAGAACAGTTATTTCAGTGTATATAATATGGCACAGTGATCACTTTGAAGTCATTTTGTTGTAGTTTGTTGATATTTCTGGATTGTACGTTTCAGTGACCTTTATGATGTGCTAAGCTAAAGCTAATTATGTATAGTGGAGACTGAGCAGTGTTACCAGCCGTGACTGATCCACCATAATACTGTATTTTCTGTATGTTCAGGTACAGGATATTTAATTATTTACATGTTATTTGCATAATTTTACTGTGAAGTTAGGCAGCCGATGAGGGATGCTCAGGAATAATTCCGCCTCAAGTTATACGTGAGCCTCCTCCTTCTTCCACCGCGTGGGATACAACGGAGAAACTACACAACACGGACAAAAGATAAGCACGCAGGTTACACATATAATGTATTTTTGTAATGTGTTCTTTACTGATAAAGAAAATTCAGCAGAATGCAGGAAAACATTCCAAACAAAACCTATGACTATGAGTAGTAGTAACTGTGTCACCTTTAATACTGTTAAGAAAAAAAAACCTATGTGTCATTTCATTTTTAATTAATTTTTAAGTATACTGAGCTGTGCTTTCTCACATGGCCTTTAACACGTGTATATTTTCAGTTTTTTACCTTATATTGTAGGTGTATCTCAGGGAAATTATTAGGACAAATCCTGGAATGAGTGTCTGGGTATTAGAGTTAAATTGTCTACATTTTCTTTATGTGCAGCATTGACTGTTTAGCTGAAAATGTTAATGAAGGTCAGTCACCAAACACTGTGTCTCACAAATGTCTGTCCAGTGAGCAGCTCCCATCAGATAAGTAGTGTCGAGACCTCTAATGGGCTGAAAATGACAGTCTTTATCATCAGGCTGGCACATGTGGATTAACTACACAGATAAGGAAGAGGAGAGCTGATGCTGATACAGCGATGATGAGACAGGGTGTGAGAAGACCTTTAACATACAGCTGCTGAAGTCAGCCTCATCAACAGCGTTAAAGGGAATTTAACCCTTTAAAAATAGACAAATTGACTTTTTTTTTTTTTTTTACACCGTTTTCCTTGTTTTTTGGGTTTTTTTTTTTGTTTGTTTGTTGTGATTTTCCTTTAATTATGGTGAGAAAGGAAAAGAAGAGAAAAGAAAAACTTATAAATAAATAAATAAAATGGAAAATCTCTTTATATAAATACATGTATGAATTAAAAAGTTAAATAAAATAACAAATAAAAATCCCACCCCAGATAGCGTCTGCTATGTCCTTCAGGACCTGGTCGTGTCACCAGTGGTAGCGTCCTTCGCCCAGCAGCTGAGGACGTACTCTAAGGTTCCTCTCCTCTGGCAGAGGGGACAAGCTGGTGTCTCTGCCTTCCCCCAGGTAAAGAGGTTAGAAGGGCTCAGCAGCATGTCGTAGACCGCCTGGATCAAGAATTTTATTAAGAGGAGTAATTATTAAAATTGCACTTATTTCTCTTAAGACATTTCAGGTTATTCAAATTTGTTCAGGTTATTATTATTATTATTATTTTTTTTTTTTGTGAAAGGATAGTTTTTAAATGTAAACATTTTCACTGTAATCATTGATTGTTAATATCACCTTCGCCCTTAAGTAGCTGGGATAGGCTCCAAGCAACCCCCGTGACCCTAGTGAGGATAAAGCGGGTTCAGATAATGAATGAATGAATGATTGTTAATATCTTCAGTGTAATTTTTGCATTTCACAAATCCATCCCATGGGCCACAATTGGACCCTTTTTGGCCAGTTTTGGCCCAAGGGTCATATGTTTGACACCTATGATCTATGATCAGTAAATTAAATATAGGAACATACTTGATTATTGAATGAAATGAAATGAAAATTTAAAGGAAAATATTACAATACATGGTGATAAATCACTTCAGAAAGGTTAAATGTGGGGAAATATACATCTGAAAGTTAAAATTTTTTTTGGGTCTTTAACTAATAAAGACCCAAACATTCAACACAGACCAAAACCATCTACTAATCTAAAATGTTTAATACCTGTTGATCCACTAATGCTATCCTATTAGTGTAAAATACAGTTTGTCATCTTTTCATGGTCATCAGATATGACCCATTTGGATGTTCAGAGGCTTTGTAGTGAACGTAGAAATATCTTCTACAATACTGATTCACCGGTAAAACCCATAGAGTTGGATCAGTGACAGTGGATGGAAACACTGGGTTTATGTTCAGATAATGACAGATTTTGCTGAAAAAGCCACTTTTCTCTCGTTTTCTCTGTTTCTGATATAATAACCCTCAACTTTAATCTGAGGTTTTATGAACATCTACATGATCAGTAAATTAAACATAAGAAAATACCTGATTTACACTGAAAAAACACAAAGTAAGGAAGATAAAATTACAATCAATGGTGATACATCACTTAAGAAATGTTGAATATAGAGAAAAATTAATTTGTGAACACACACAAAAGTAGCACTGGGCTTTATGGGTTAATATTACTTATCAAAAATACATGCCAAAAGACTGTAGAGGTGAAGAGAGATGAAAAACAATAAATACACAAGAAAAAAGAAAAGAAGTCACCTCTTCCTGTAGTTTGGTGAAATTAAAAAAAAACCCTCAATTATCAGTGTAAGTAAGTAACAGCTACATGATCAGTGAATTAAATATAGGAAAATACTTGACGTTCACTAAAAAAAATGCAAACTACAGAGGATAACATTAGAATACATGATGATAAATTACTTAAGATAAGTTAAATACAGAAAAAAAAACATTTTGGACCTGCCACTAAAGTAGCAGTGGGTCTTTATGGGTTAAGGGTTAACATCATCATGAGAATCACTTCTGGTCAAATCTTTTCTAAATCCACTCTGTTTTCTTGACTCAGCTCAGTGCGGCTTCAACCGGAAGGAGAGGAGAGACCTTGGAGTACATTTTTGTAAACCTGTAAGCTGTTTACTGTTGGGTAACTTGTCTAAAAGTAGGTCTGCAGAGCACATGGTGCAGAGACGCTGATCTGCTTCCTCTTTGTGTTGTGGAAGAGACGGTGACGGTGGTGAGCGTATGGGTGGCACCGACCGCCGTGGCTTATCCATCGCTTCTAATTTGGTCCCTGCAGATTACAGACTGACACGTGTCAACAGGAAGCAGAGATGCAAGATGTTGAGAGCGAGTGAGATTAATGATATATGACTCGTTAATTCTCTGTTTGGGTAACTTTCCTTAAGGCTGCTGTCTGGGTTCGCCTCTTTGAACTCTTCTGTCAGTGTTCCAGACTGGCTAATGCAGCATAATGAGAGTGATAAATCAGTGCTGTCTGTTGTCCTCGACGCTACTGTGGGAGATACAGTACAAGCAGATTTATTACTTAGGCAGAAAATTAACATCTAAAAGTATGGCACTTCTTTCATTTGGGACTCAATAGAGAAAATTAACACTGATGGCCTGTGAATTATTGATTTCTCCTTGTACCCATATGGCTCTATAATAAAAGATGATGCTTCCTTAATTCTTCAGTGCAAATGAAATGCCAAGGGACCCAAACGTACAAAAGTGAATTAAAAATTGACGTAACATCTACATTTTTGGTGACTTTTCCACCATCAGAACAGTGTTGAATAAGTGCAGTTGGCTGATGTGCAATCCACATCACACAGATGATGGACATGTAATGCCCTCATATGAACTCCAGCTCAGAGGTTACGTCTCTTTCTTTTCACTGTCCATCAGATTGACAGGCAGGGTTGTAAAAATTGCACCATAATCAAATACTACCTGTCATTTTAGTTATAAGGATATTTTATAGCAATTCATTTTCTAAAACAGGTATATAAAAGTATATTGCTCCACCCTTTAAAACCTGACGTGTCACCACTGACACACCCTGCGCATATACATTTTGGATGGTTGTAACTCTTCCACTGTTTGTCCAATTGGGAAAATTCCAAGGGGTTCTGAAACCTGATATGTTGCATTTTGTTAGCTTTATATGGTCATTATGGTAATTTCACTCATGCTTGTACTAGAAGCTGGAGACTCAGCCAATTTAGCAGAAATATAACATGCAGTAAATTGTAAATGACAGCTAGATTTTGAAAATTCCAATGTGATATCATGAATTGTGTACAGATAACACGCCACTTTTAACTGATGTGTTATCTATACGCATTATATGTATGTTCATGCAGCGTAAAATACCACACGATTAGCAGTTAGAGTTAGGGTTAGTGGTTAGGGTTGGGGTTAGGGTTAACGGTTAGGGGTTAATGCAGTGGTTCCCAAACTTTTTGCCTCGTGACCCCATTTTAACATCACAAATTTCTTGCGAGCCCCAAACATTCAAAACAGAGACTTTTTTTTTTTTTTGCTATAATTAATTTGTTTTTGATCATGTAATAGTTTGCTATACTATGTTGCTTATAAACATTAATTTTAGACGACATTTAGTCTATATAATGTATATTATTATGGACAGAGGCAGAAAAGCCAGGTGTAGATTACTGCACAAAGTGAGAATTTTATTTTCCTTGGTCAGGATATGTACAGTCAGTCCAGCTTGGATTTACAAGGTTGACAATTAATACTGAACAAACAATAACTCAAACTATGAATTATGAAAGAGCTGCAGCATCTGAAACCAACCACAACTAGAAGCACTCGGAGAGCGCAGACCTCCGCCAAGGCTGATCAGTGGCCCCCCCTGTGGGCCCCCCCCAAGCCAAGGAGGTTATGTTTTTGCCAGGGTTTGTTTGTTTGTTTGTTTGTTTGTCTGTCTGTTTGTCTGTCCGTTAGTGTGCAACATAACTCAAAAAGTTATGGACAGATTTTGAGAAAATTTTCAGGGTTTGTTGGAAATGGGCCCCCCCGTGGGCCCCCCCACCCCCGATCACCACCAAAATTTAATCATTTCTTCCTTATCCCATTTCCAACAAACCCTGAAAATTTCATCAAAATCTGTCCATAACTTTTTGAGTTATGTTGCACACTAACGGACAGACAAACAGACAAACAAACAAACAAACCCTGGCAAAAACATAACCTCCTTGGCGGAGGTAATGAACATTTGAAAGATAAACAGTACCACAATGCTTCAGTTTCAGCTTCAGTTTGTCATGTCTTTTATGTATTGGGAATGTCTCTCTCAACTTACCAGATATTTTTTATTAATAGTTTTTTTTATTTTTTGTCATTACTAGAAATTTCAGGCGACCCCATTTGAATTCCAGGCGACCCCACATGGGGTCCCGACCCCAAGGTTGAAAAACACTGGGTTAGGGTTAGTGGTTATGGATATGGATATGTAAACTGGAGATCTTAGACACGGTCAAATGGGATTGAATAACACACGAAAGGATGAAAATGCATACTTATAGCACGCCAAATGCCATAAGAACTGGAGTGACATACATCGCAATTTTATGAGATCAGTCTAGAAAATTCTAAGTGCTCTAGAAAAATGTCCAAAAGGACTCACTCACAACATATTTTCTAACCTTTTCATAGGCAAAATAAGAAAGAAAAAAAAAGTCCAGACGGACCATTTGAGGCTTAGGGTTTATAGAGAACATATTTTTGTTCATTTATGAGGGCATGAAAAATGTGACGTAATGGTTTCTCAAAGGAGACACTTAATCAAATATGAACAAAGCAGTTCTCTAGACTGACACAGTTAGGTGTGTTCATTTTTCTGTGCTCTTTTACCAAAACTGGAGACTAGAATTAGGTCACTTCAGTCAGAATTTACACTCAGGGGACACTTCTCCAGAGCAGTGATCAGAAGTTGGTAAACTCTCTGAAAAAGCCACTTTACCTGGTGGAAGTCCTGCAGCATGTTCTCTAAATGCAGCCACCACTGGACCACCCACCCAACATGGTGAGATCTGATCCCTCGGGCTCCTCCCAGGGGTCCATGTGTGGTGTGTTGGAAATGAGATAACGTGCTGCTCCTTGATCTGCAGTGATCATAGATGCACCTCGAGGCTTTAAGGCACCATTTGCAGCCACATTGGAGATGCATTATTGACAGTATTGCATGTGAGCTTAACCTCCTATACTTTCCTTGTGGTTTAGTCTGTCAGAGTGATGGGTAACCTTCAGATCTGCCCATCACTTAAAAAAAAAGAATGGGGGAATGTGACATATTAGATGTGTATTTATTTTTATATATATTGTATATTTAGCTATTTCATATCTGAAAAAAGGTGTTTTATTTAGTTTGCTTAATGTATTTTTGCCTTTTTTTCACAAAAGAGTAAATGCGCATAAGTGGAAATGGAAACACTTTGCCGACATTTTCAGTATTATTACCGAACATTAAAAGTGATATAATGGCATGGAATTACAGTGAATAAGACAAATACAATACCTACAAATGAAAAGACAAAGAAAAAGTCAAAGAGAAAAGAAGAACCAGGCAAAACCAAAAGTCATGGTTGAGCTAAATACACATGGAGTCATGTGTAATGTGTCCTACAGCACCACCCACTGAGGACTCACACACCCACATTATTCACTTGAAGACAAGTTCATGGAACCATATACAGTTTCATTTGTACAACTTTTCAATAGTTTACTTCATCTCTACATTTTATGTAAATATGGCTCAATCTAGGTTATACCAGAGTTATAGAAATACAAGTTGAGTTAAATCCTCTTTATTGATTGATTTTTTTTTTTTTTTTTTTTTTTTTTTAATTTTCATCTATACTGATATTGAGAAGGCTTCATTTGGATATTTTGGTCCAGTTTGATTTTTAATCATTGTCAGTAAAGTCATGCATTTAATCTGCCAGTTGTGGACCCAGTTAAAACAAGTGGTGCCAGGCACAACAAACCCCGCCCCTTGCAATATTGTAGCTTTTTTTTTTGGCATCAATCCAGCTGATGTCATCATGTCTATGCATGTGCTGATGTTAGCATATCAATTGCCTCTGTATATGTGCCAAGTTTGAAGTAAATTGAAACAAAATTGATGTTTTTAAAGACACTTGAAATTTAACCCATTGTAAGTAAATAGGAGAAGAAAAAAGATTTTAAATATTCATTAAAAATTAGAATTTGTACCTACTTTTCCACAAATTGTAATCACATCAATTCTGGGTCACTGGCAATTTATAAGCTCAATAAAATAAATAAATAAATACACTCACTTTTGTATGAATTCAACCAATAGTTTTGCTGTTAGACTGTTAGCAAACAAAGAAACAAACCAAAAACAATTCCCCTTGCCTCCCCATCGGGAGGGCGGGGTTAGGGATGGGAATCATGAACCGGTTCTTTTTGAGAACCGGTTCCCAGTAGCTTGATTCCTTAGAATCATTTTCCTGCCTGCTTAACGATTCTGCTTATTGATTCCGCCTTCGTTGTGCATGCGTGATGACGTCACACGTACGCTGCATTGTTTAGGTCAGAACGTAGCCAACATGGTGTTGAGGCAGAAACTGTCTAAAAAGATGACACCAGGTCCACTTACTTGGAACATTGTCAAAGCTTCCATGTCTTCAAAAAGGTGGAATCCCTCCAATATCCTCAAACATTTGACCACAGCATGTGATTCATTTACAGGAATGTCACGTATTTGATACTCTACTTAGCGGCGCTTGTGAATGTAGCGGCAGAGTGAACGCCGGGCCGGTTCCAGTTCCGGTGTGGGTAACAAACGTCGTAACTCCTCAAATGCAAGTTTCCGAAGGGAAGAAGGGAAAGGAAATGAGGTGCACAACAACGGGAGACAAGCCAAGCCGAGTCGAACTGGTTCCACGTAGTAGAAATGCGGCAATAGAGGAATTAGTATAGAGTCTTTAGTTTCACTTTCACTGTACACCCCCCCATCCGAACCAGACCCGGCATCATCTGTTATTATTTGTACATACTGTATATGCTCTATTTTCTGTGCAGAGATGGAAATTTAAAAGACAGTTAATGCAAACACATCTGTTTGGACTCTTTTATTCCCTCACCCAATGAGAATTGATAAGAGAATCGATAAGGAATCGGATCAATAAGCAATATCGATAATGGAATCGGAATTGTTAAATTCTTAACGATTCCCATCCCTAGGTGGGGTAATAAAAACAATTCACTATCCATTTGTAGTGTATTTGAGCAACATTAGGAAATGACTTTCTTTATACAAATTACAAACCCTAATACAATCATATAAACACAACAGTAAGAGTGAATTTCAAATAGTTGCGTGCTATAAAAATCTGTTTTGTTAAGAATAGGTGCCCATTTCAGAACTGTTCCAAAACATTTATTGTGATTCCTGATGTAATAAGAAAGAAAGACTGTTTCATAGCAATTTCACCTTAAACATATATTCATGTTACGTTTTAGGTCCAATTCATCTGTCAGCTCTGTCAGTGTTTTTTGCTCTTTGACTGCAGAATGGAAGGCAGTGAATGCATATGGAAGGGTTCTTTGTGCCACATGCATTCCGAAAATTGCAGCCCACTCACAACCAGGATAGTACATCCTCTGAGTTATGGATGCCTGTAATCTACATAAATTCATGCTGTCACACTGGAGACAAGACAACAGTGCTATTACAGGATCTTTCAAGTTGGGCTTTTACACAGTAAAGAGTCACAGTGAAAGCAACAACAAAGTCCTCCTTAAACACCATCAAGTATACACAGTGACCCTGTCAGCGGTCTAAAAACACTGATTCAACAACTGGACGAATGTTTACTGACAAGCTAATCAAATTGCAAACCACTGTATTGATTTCCTGATTCTTTGTTGAATTGATTTATTGACCTGAAGAATCTGCCTGGCACTAGTATTAAATCTACATGCACCAGAGATAAGCCCTGACCTGACCTAAACAACCCTTTACAGATTTGACCGTTTGTTTTTACATCAGGTGTCGAGCCACGTTACAGCTTTTGTAGATGAAGTTACAGTTCAAACCTAGTGATTTAAAGCAGCTATGTCATATATTGCCATGTATTCTTTACAAGATTTTAACCGAAATCAGGAAAAAAAACATAAATCAGCAAATTTTACTAAGTTAGGTTATGTTAACTCACTATATTGTCGCTGTAGGAAAATTCAGTGTCTGTATTTTACCCATTCTAATTCACACACACACACACACACACATACAGTACCTAGCATTAGCAACTAGCAATTAACATGGTACATAGCACAAGTGTAGATTAAATTATATATATATTCTTTATTTAACCAGGTAAAAAGCCTGATTGAGATTGCAAATCTGTTTTTCCAGAGTGACCTGACAGAGAAAAGCAGCATAACACACAGTTTCTGACAAGACGAGACATAATCAACACATAATACAAAAACTTACAATTGATAGTTACAAAACAATCATTTGTGCATGTTTCAAAACCGTTACAATGCCCAAGCTCATTGATTTCATGCTCCTTTAAAATATCCTTAAATTCAACTCAAGTAACAAGTTCAGATAGATTTAAATCGTTTTGCAGGGTGTTCCATGCAGAGAGGGCACCATATTGAAATGCAGATGAGATGAGAATACAATGAGAAAACATACTTAATTACATTGATAATCAAGTTTTATTGAATTTTGCCAAACTACAGGAAGAGGTGATTTATTTTCTTTTTTTCTTGTGTATTTATTATTTTTCATCTCTCTTCACCTCTACCGTCTTTTGGCATGTATGTTTAATAAGTAACATTAACCCATAAAAACCCACGGCTACTTTTGTATCAGTTCCCAAATGAGTTTTTCTCTATATTTAACATTTCTTAAGTGATGTATCACCATTGATTGTAATATTATCTTACTTATTTTGCACTTTTTTAGTGTAAATCAGGTATTTTCCTATATTTAACTTACTGATCATGTAGATGTTCATTAAAGCTCAGAGTAAAGTTGAGGGTTAGTATATCAAAAACAGAGAAAACTCAAGAAAAAGTGAAAGTTTTCTGCTAAGATATCAATACTGAACATAAAAACAAGTGTGTCCGTTCACTGTCATTGATCCAACTCCATGGGTTTTACTGGTGAATCAATATTGTAGAAGATGATGGTGTTTTCACTAACTACAGAGCCTCTTAAAGTCCAAATGGCTCATATCTGATGACCATGAAAAGATGACAAACTGCATTTTACACCAATTATTTACATATATTGATAGGATTAGTGGATCAGAAGTTATTAAACATTTTAGATCAGTCGAGGTTTGGATCTTTATGGGTTAGTAATACAGGAAATGGCAAAGTTTACATCTTAAATCTAGGAAATCTCCTGATCGAAACATTAACTCCAAAAATAATATGAATAGAAAAATAATTTTGCAGTTATCAGACAGCCCTGGATGTAGCAGTATTATGCAAAAATGGATTTGCAGCATCCTTTTGCCACACAGACAGTGGAGGAGACAGGTGCAATTCCTGAGGGGGTTTGTTCTGCAGGTCAATATACTGATGAATCCTGAGAGGGTTTAGCGCCACAGACAGTGAAAGAGTACTGCATAGGTTTGTGTGTGTGTGCCTGTGAGTGTGAGTTGAAGGTATATAAGATGATTTATCTCTCCCTAAGAGAAACAAATAAAATGAAATGTTTGTTTCCCCTTCACTTCCTTATGAATGTTGCATGAGTGACTAGAAGGGCACGTACACCCGCCAAGGCCCCGCACTTCTGTAAATCAATACAACACGCCCATGTGTTTTGCAGATTTACTGGAAAACTCTACAATTCGCCTCCCTTTTGCTGGATCTGCTTTAAATTTTAATAGGTTCGTCCTTGGTTTGTCCACGCTTTACCAATCTGCTGTGTTTATCGAAAATCAGTGCAGCGGTTTTAGTGTAATCCTGCCGACAGACAAACAGACAGACAAATAACTGCAAAAACATTACTTCCTCGGAGAAGGTAATAAATGTTTAACCAGCGATAACCTGCCTCCCATTGTTGCATCAGATGATAGATCACTTTGACTGGGGCATGCCCTTCCTTTGAACATTGTTAGTCTTTGATTCGATCTGGCAGCCGGGGATGTGTTGAAACACAGAGCTATACCCCTTCACTGTTCTACACCGACACTTCTCAAACCGCGAGGCATCAGGGGACAAACATGCAGGTTGTCATTCCCACCAACCACTTCTGCAGCTAATTAAAATACCATCAGCCACAGTGGAGAGCTCCTCAGTGAAATTCTCCACTCAAGTGTTTGGCTGGAACAAAAATGTAAGGACAGATTGTTGGGCTTTGTTTTGGCATGACACTGCATAATAAAGATGATCTCAACACGTGCCAGAAGAACATTAATTTATAACCCTCGAAACAGACTGTTGTGAAAATTAAAAAAAAATAAATAAAAAATCACAAAACAAATAATATGAGATAATCACTGAATAGTTTCAGCCTAGACATACATGTGCAATGCTGAATAAAATAATCAATCAAATTTTCAATCAAGCAAATTTTATTCGTACAGCGCCAAATCATAACAAAAGTTATCTCATGACACTTTACATATCGAGTTGGTCAAAACCATACTGTCAAACCAATTTACAGAAACCCAACAGAATCCCACAGGAGTAAACACTTGTGACTGGTGACAGTGGTGAGGAAAACCTTCCTTTTAATGGGCAGAAACCTGGAGCAGACCCGCACTGTGGAGGACGGACGTCTGCCTTGACCAGTTGGGGTTAAAGAGAGTAAAGGAGGAGAAAAAGAGAGAGAGAGAGAGAGAGAGACTGGGGGAGAAAGGGGGAAGTAGGGGGAGATACATGGATGCAGTTGATGCCCAGGTAACTGAAGTAGAACTGTCAAAAGTAGATCAGCTGGTGTTAGTAGAATTACTAAAAACCAGAGCAAAGGTCTATGACTGTTAATACTACTATTACTACAAATACAAATACAAGTACTAACAGTGGATATACTACTATTACAACAGTTAGTACAAATAATAGAAACCTCTACCATCTATGGAAGTATATGATAAACACTATCACGACTATATGGATAAATGAGTGATGCAAATATATCTGAGATATCACCAGAGGTGGGAAGTAAAAAAGTATAAGTACTTCATTACTGTACTTTTTTTAGGTATCTGTACTTTACTTGAGGATTTATTTTTCTGGCAACTTTTTACTTTTACTCCCTACATTTTTTCATAAATATCTGTACTTTATACTCCTTACATTCTCACTATAGGCACATTACTTTTTCAAACTAAATAGATGTGACAGTAGGTAAAATTTGTCACTTGATATGATTTTGCCTGGTTAAATACTGTAAGTATTGTTTCATTCATGGCAAAAAATGTAGTTTTACTTTTTACTTTTGTACTTCATTACAATTGAGAAGTTGTACTTTTTAAAGGAGTTGAATCAGTACTTCTACTTTTACGAGAGTATTTTTCACCCAAGTAGCTGTACTTCTACTTAAGTACAGAGTATGAGTACTTTTACCACCTCTCGGTATCACTATGAGCCAGATTATTTTAGTACATTTATAAATGTCACATAATATATATAGACTTAACCCTTTAACCCCTGATGTGTCTGTGGTGAGCATTCTGAATGCAAGATTTATTTTAGAAAATTCAACTGTTTGGTCAATAAGAATAATTTAATAATAAAACATGCTAAGAGAATCAACCTTGTTTTTTCCATAGACATCTGAGCATGCTCAGTGCACCCCCCACCACCTGTGATGAAGGACAAAACACAGAGCAGTGAGTGAGACTGATTCACTATAAAAACATACAGTTAGGGCTTTTATTTTACACTGTTTTCCTCGTCTTTTTTTTTTTTTTTTTTTACTGTTGTTTGCAGTGTTGGTGTGATTTTCCTTCAGTTTTTTACTGTGTTTTTACCAGGTTTTGACCGTGAAACTGTTTACTGAAGTTCAACCAGGTGCCAAAAAGAAGCTGGACTGATTTAGAAAAAAAGAGCCCAAAACAAAAACTACTGGGCCCAAATTCAAATACTTGTTGTTGTTCAGTGTGTTCCAGTTCACAGTTTATGTTCAGCATCCTAAATCTTTTTTGATGTACATTCTGAGTGCCTTATTTAGTAAAAACCTGTCAAACTTCAATTCCTCTCTGTCTTTTTCTGTTATTCCACCCGGTTTTGACCCTAAAACACACAGTAAAACAAAACCACTGAAATAAAGCAACACAAACACATACTCACAGCAGCTTTTATCCCCCCCCAACAAATCACACCATGGATGGACGGACGGACGGACGGACGGACGGACAGACAGACAGACAGATAGATAGATAGATGTATTGTCTGTTCCAATTCCTCTTTTGTCACTGCTGTAAGACAAAGTGAAAAAAAAACAAAAACAAATAAAACACGTAAAAAACTAAAAACACCAAAACACAGTGCAGTCTGTTTTGTCTTGTTTGGAGCAGCTATTGCAGAGGGGATGAAAGATTTTTATAGATGTTTTTCCTGGCCAGTGGGGTATATTTTCTGTGTGGATATATGGCTGTGATGCTTATTATGTGTAACTTCTGCTGCTGCTGCTGTCTTGGCCAGATTTTTAATCTCAACAGGTTTTTTCCTGGTTAAATGAATACAATCTTTAACCTGGAAGATCATCTGAGCTAAACTGTGGAAGTTGAACTCATCATCATCTTAAAACTCCTGACTGTCAGTGAAGGACATGCATCTGAGCAGACTTAATATTATTAAGAACAGAGGAATTTGTTCTTCGTACCAGGGCTGCGAGAACAAAAAAGATGTCATTTTTGCTCTCACAGCCCTGGTTTGGGAGTTCTTGCACCTTGTTCTCAACACATCATTCAGGCAGAACTTTTTTCTCGCGTGGTGTCTGAGAAGTATTTAGTGATTGGGGTGGTTAAAAAAGGCAGAAAAAAAAAAAAAATTTTCCCTGTCTGCATTTTACCCATTCCAAATCACATCGTACCCAGCATTAGCATTAGCAATTAGTGTCAACACATAAGATACATTACAAGCAGTGAACTGTCATTGAAGAACTCCAGATCTTCATCAATACTGTGGTCACTGACAGGTTTGTAATGGTAGGGGAAACTGGAGCACCCAGAGGAAAGAACAGGTAAACTCAACACAAAAAGGCTCCATTCAGACTGACAAAAGCAGAAAAGCAGAGGACTTCCCAGGAGTCCTGGGTTGTGCAGTTGAGTTTTTTGTGAAGTATAAAATGTCATGATCAGAAGTAACTTTGTTCTTGACCTTGCCACCTTGAGAAAACAAACACATTTCTCTGTTCTTGCAGAAGATGTAATAACCTTTAGGGAGGCTACTGAAGTTCCTGGACACCATCACATCTACCACACTCAGACAAGATGTGGTCCAGATGTCTGAGGCTTTAACTCATACAGACCCAGTGCGACTTTTATGGCAGTTCCCAAATGAATTTTTCTCTATATTATATTTAACCATTCTTAAGTGCTTTACCACCATTTTTTTTATCATACTATCTTCTGTATTTTGCATTTTTTTCAGTGTAAATCATGTTTTTTCCAATATTTAATTCATTGATCATGTGGATGTGTAACTGGTGGTGTCGTACTCTGCGTTGTGTTTTTAAGGATGAGACCCGCACATACAGCTTTGGAGGTGGTCTCTGTTTATTGTTTTTCAGCTCCTGACAAAAGTAGTATGGACAGAAAAACCTCCAGTCAAAACATGCCCCTCCCTAATAGAGATCAGGAATAAAAAGGAAGAGGTAAAGGTATGAAAACGGTAGTTATAGTGGGCAGTGTCACACAATAAATTACTCGTTGGGGAACAGGTTCAAACTAAAAGTTCCGCATACTGACTCGGAGGCCCATAATGTCAGGCATTAACCACAACAAATGAAAATAAAATGAACAGATTTTGTGTAATTATAACAACAAACAATACACAATATCATCTGCATGCCCACATTGCTGCTAAATAATTGACTCTGTTACAGATGTTTATTAAAAACTCAGAGTAAAGTTGAGGGTTATTATGTCAAAAAGAGAAAAAAATGGAAGAAAAACTGACTTTTTCATCAAAATATGTCATTAACTGAATGTAAACCAAAGCATGTCCATCCACCTTCATTGAGCAACTCCATGGGTTTTTATGGTGAATCAATATTGTAGAAGATGACGGTGTTTCCACGGTAACTACAGAGCCTCTGAACATCCAAATGGGTCATATCTGATGACCATGAAAAGATGATGAACTGTATTTTACACCAGTTATTTTCATGTATTGATAGGATTAGTGGATCATTCTGTAGATGGTTTTGGTCATCAGTGGCTGTTAGGGTCTTTATGGGTAGACTAAAAACTTTTTTTTTTTTGTAACTTTCAGATGTATATTTCTCTCTCTATATTTTTTTTGTGTATTTCTCTACCCTGTGTGTTTTTCTATACATAACTTGTGTAGACTGGTATATGTTCTCGGACAAAGGGAGGGAATGTTGCCTAACCCTCATTTGGACACATTACCAAGGGCTTATGTTCAATATTTGATGTAATTAAGTGAATAAATTAAAAGTATCTTTAAACAATTTGTTGCAAAATGGTTTCACCCTCAGAATAATAAGAAACTTAGAAAAAAAAAACCAAAATACTTAAGTTTTGTTAATAATTTATGCATGTCAAGTTGAAAAGCCTTAAGTGTTTAGTCACAAGTGGATGATTCACCTACAAAGTAAATGCAGCTGAAATATTCATTCTCAACTAAGAACCTGTGAAAGTGTACAACCATATTTCAGTTGTTACACTGGTCTACGGGGAAATTCCAGACTAAAAGTAACTAAACTATACCACATTTGAGTCACAAATAATTGAATTTAAGTGTTAGTTTCGTATAGTTTCCAAGATAAGTACTGGGTCAAATTAATGAGACAATGTGTATTTAACTAAAAAAAGGATGTTAGTGTCTGAGCTACTAGTTCAGCTTCTACACACCGTCTGAACATTCATATACATTCACTTTTCACATTCCTTCTACTTCCAAGATTCTAACTCTGTCTAATCCATTTAAATTTGTATAAAATTTACACAAACCTATGGATGTATATCTATTTATACTATATATTTTATATCTAGAAAACAATTCTAGTCAATTCAACTTATCAGAGTCTGTAAGATTCAACATATTTATCTCTGAATCAGATGAAAGTAAGTAAAGTAAGAATTGTCCTCACTTCTTATTTAGGTTCTATTTTATTTTTCTATTCCTCTAAAACAGGACACATTTAACTCTGCAAAGCCTGGACCATTAAATTATTGACAGAAAATTCCAGTTCTTTGAAACTGGAGCCTTAATTGGTCCTTCTGAACAACCCCCTTTTTTTTTTTTTTTTTTAAATATCAATTTCTATGTATGAGTTTCAACTTTGTATCGTATTTGATACATTGGGTCTGAACGCTCAAATATTATTATTTTTGAACAAACAAACATGTCTAATAAACTGGTCATTCCTTTTCAAAACTGACAAAGTTCTGCCTCCTTCCTCATTAATGACAGTCTTGTGGTGTCACTGGAAAGGCCTTTGGTGAAAGACTTCCTCTCCCCTGGTGGATTATCTGTATATTGCATGTATGCAGTTGTATACATCAGGTTTTACAAGAAAAAATATCACACTGATCATGTATAGAGCTTCAAAACTCATGTATCAAATATGATACATTTGGTGTTATAGGGTGAAAGCTACTTTGAAGGTTATACATTAATATCATTCTGGTACATTTTAGAATAAACCGTTGTCACCATGTGGTGTGATTGACTTATGTTCAGTGACCTTTTCAAAAAAAATGTTAAATGTCAAACCCATTGAAGTTCAGGGGCTACATTCAGCCCAGACTGATGTCAAAGGGACCAGACCAGTAAAATAATAGCATAACTTACAAATAATGCCAAGTACAATTTTTTTCTCTGTGTTTTAGTGCAAAAAGTAAAATTGCAGTATGAAAATGTTTTCCTTTACAAACTAATCTTGAACAAAAAATGTGAAAAACCTGAAGATTCATGAACAAGCTGAGATTTATTAAGAAAAATAGGTGAATTTTTACAGTATTATACCTCAGCTTGGCACAAAACATTTAGTAACAAGCAGCTGGAACCGAAAAATATAGCAATAAACTTCACAATCAATACAGCTTAATTCTTTGCAAATTCCTTCTGTGGACCAGGTCGGACCCTTTGGAGGGCCAGTTTTGGCCCACAGGCATCGGATAAATAGCTTCTCCAACTCAACCAGAAGGTAAAACAAATAAAAGTCACACACTTGTATTAAAAGCCAGTGCACATCAGATATCAGGACATAGAAGGACATTTCACCTATATTACATCAGTGCATTTCAGTGCATCAATACATTTTCATGTTTTACACTGGCTTATTTGATGTGCTGAATAGAGCAAAGGTCGGCTGAAGGGAAGATCATGAAAAAATATCCAAACTCAAACATTCTGCTGGTGGCAGGTACTGTGGTGGAAAAGCCGGAGAAAATCATCTGTGACTGACATTATGCACTTACGTGTGGTGGTAGAAAATGCTGAAACTGCTACTAGCACTTTTGTATTGACTTGGTCATCTAAAGTGGGTGAGCTGTGTCTGGGCTGGTGCAGAGTGGACGGTCATGCACTTGGATCCCACAGTGGGGCTTGTGTTACACACCCCACGCTTTCTCTTAGTTACTTTATAATTGCTTTAAAAACACAAGTCACCAAAATATGAGTTCACACTGAGTGAAACTGCACATATCGATCGAATCACTGAGAAACTTCTACTTGAATACGTCTTGGCTTTAGCTGTGCATTATGCCAGTGCCGCCCTCTGGTTGAATGAACAAGATGGTCAGTACACACAGTCCACTCAGATGTTTGACTTTCTGTCCACTCCATAGAATGGCATCTGTCACTCATCTCTGTTATTCTTGGTGTGTAAAGTGTTAACAAGGTTAGTAATGTAAAATATTGACCAACATCCAGTTCATAGGGTAGAATAGAATGTATTATAAATGTTTTAATTAATTTATAGTGGAGTACATGTATATATTATATGTATCTTGCAGTACAATGCACTTCTTTGGCAAAATAAACATAGCTCTCTTATGAATGTACACTGTAAAAAAGGCTTATACAAAATAAGAAAATTAAACTCATTATTGGGTTAAAATATGTTCATTTCAAGTCAAATTATCTGCCAGTGCAGTAAGAAAATTGCACTTATCAAGTTTTCTAAAAAAAAAAAAAAAAAAGAAAAGAAAAAAAGAAAGTATCTAAGGATTATAGAATGCTAGAATTGTTATTTTAAGCAGAATATACTTGTTTCAGGTCTTCATTGTAAGATTTTTAAAACTATGGTGTTTATATAAACAGAACTGATCAAAATCTTAAGACCAGTTGAAAAATAGCTAGAATTTACCTTTTGCACATTTGGATCTTGGACGCAGTAAGACAGTCATTCTAAATTTTTTGACAGATCCTGAGCATTATGGAACAAAAAAGTCAAGTGGTAGACCCAAAAAAATTACACCTGCACTGAGCCGGAGGATCCGATTGACTGTCTGTCAAGACACAGGGCGGTCCTCGACCCAAATTAAGGCCCTTACTGGTGCCGACTGCAGCGCAATAACCATCAGACGGCATCTGCGGGAAAAGGGTTTCAAAAACAAAAAACGAATTCAAAGACCTCGTCTCCTACAACGCCACAAATCTGCCCGTTTAGACTTTGCCAGGGAGCATCAAACATGGGACACTGAAAGGTGGAAAAAAGTTTTATTCTTTGATGAGAAAAAATTTAACCTTGACGGTTCAGATGGCTTCCAACGTTACTGGCATGACAAGGAGATCCCACCTGAGATGTTTTCTACCCGGCACAGTGGAGGGGGGTCCATCATGATCTGGGGTGCTTTTTCATTCAGTGGAACACTGGAGCTTCAGGTGGTGCAGGGTCGTCAAACGGCGGCTGGTTACGTGCAGATGTTGCAGCGGGCATCCCTCATGACTGAGGGCCCTCGTCTGTGTGGTAACAGCTGGGTTTAAAAACAGGACAACGCTGCAGTTCACAATGCTCGCTTGATGAAGGACTTCTTCAGGGAGAATAACATCACTCTTTTGGACCATCCCGCATGTTCCCCTGATTTAAATCCCATAGAGAACATTTGGGGATGGATGGCAAGGGAAGTTTATAAAAATGGCCATCAGTTCCACACAGTTGATGCCCTTCGTGAAGCCATCTTCACCACTTGGAGCAATGTTCCCACCAGCCTCCTGGAAACACTCGCATCAAGCATGCCCAAACGAATATTTGAAGTGATTAACAAGAACGGTGGAGCTACTCATTACTGAGTCCTACTGAGAAAATTTTTTGTTCTGGTTTGGAGAGTTTTTTTGTAATTTTTTGAGCGATGGTCTTAAACTTTTGATCAGCTGATAAACAGCCTATTTCAGTTTACTTGTTGTTTTCAATAAATTACTTTTTCAAAGTGCTTTTTGTCTCACTCCCTCTTCTTGCTTTTGTATATTGTAGCTCTACTTAAAACCTCATTAAGATCCAAATGTGCAAAAGGTAAATTCTAGCTATTTTTCAACTGGTCTTAAGATTTTGATCAGGTCTGTTTATATATACAGGGTGGGGAAGCAAAATTTACAATATCTTGAGACAGGGATTGAAAGACAGTGTATGACCAATTAGTTTATTGAAAGTCATGAGAATTTATTTACCACAAGAAAATTGACATAATAGAAAATGTTTTTATTCTATGTGTCCTCCTTCTTCCTCAATAACTGCCTTCACACGCTTCCTGAAACTTGTGCAAGTGTTCCTCAAATATTCGGGTGACAACTTCTCCCATTCTTCTTTAATAGTATCTTCCAGACTTTCTCGTAATAGTTTTGCTCATAGTCATTCTCTTCTTTACATTATAAAAAGTCTTTATGGACACTCCAACTATTTTTGAAATCTCCTTTGGTGTGACGAGTGCATTCAGCAAATCACACACTCTTTGACGTTTGCTTTCCTGATTACTCATATGGGCAAAGGTTTCTGAAAAGGTATGGATAATAGTGTTAGGTATGATTATGACATCAATATATGTTTGGTTTCAAAACAATTGACGTAGTGCTTGCTGAGAAAAAACAACTAAATGTTTATTGTAAATTTTGCTTCCCCACCCTGTACATATATATATATATATATATATATATATATATATATATATATATATATATATATATATATATATATATATATATATATATATATATATATATATATATATATATATATATATTTATGGTCTTATGAAGATGTAATGCCTCAACAGGTATGTATTAGCAAAACTGCATAAAACAAGTACAAATTTCTTCAGGGCAAACAGTCACTGTGTCCTTCGTACTCATCAACCAACAAAGTAGCTTCTTTTGTTATGAATATTGCTTAAAATTAGTTATAATATCTAAGTGAGGTAGCTCAAGATGAAAATTATTGGAACAAGTGAAATTATCTTAACAAGATTAAGTCCCAATAAGTAAATTTAAAAAAAAAAATCTTTCAAGATAAATATTCCAAATTCAAGTTAGTTTATCTAAGGCAGATTTTGCTTTTTTGGAGTGTATAGTGGTAAAATATCACAAGTATGTTTATGTTTATGTTTACGCATTTGGCAGACGCTTTTTTCCAAAGCGACTTACAGGGGAAAACCAATTAAATCACTCAATCAGTCAAATTTTATTTATATAGCACCAGATCACAAAAAAAAGTTATCTCTTGACATTTTATATATAGAGTTGGTCAAAACCAGACTCTAAGTCATTTTACAGAAACCCAACAGAAGTATGTGTGTATGTGTCTATGTGTGCATACATTGAATGTATGTATGTATGTATGTATGTGTGTATGTATGTTATGTACAGTACGTATGTGTGTATGTATGTGTGTATGCATGTATGTATGTATGTATATATGCATCCATGCATGCATGCATGTCTGTATGAACGTAACACGTAACAAATGTGTGAATGTCCAAATTTGTGAGCAAAATAAATAATACAGAAATGAACTTCTTATAGGAAGTGGCATCAAAATTATTTTATAGTAATACAAAAGTACTAAAGAAAACACAACATTTTGTGTATAATCCTAATTTACATTTTGTGAATTGTGTAGATGTATTTGTGAAGTATATTCACCACAGAAAAAATGCCAATTAAAATGTGGCACTAAATTCCAATAAATGTGTTCACATAGTAGTGATGCAAAGCACAAGTACCACTGAGTGTGATGACCAAACATGTAAAGCTTGCATTGCAGAGACTTAGAATTATTTTGTACAGTTAATTCACTGAAATAATTTAGATTTGGTTCTGTGTGTGAGATTTATTGCACCTCACTGCTCCCTGTTAATTGTACGTGAGTTTATCCGCATTGCAAACATAGAAAAGACAAAGACAGTAAAAACTGAAAAATACACTTAATAAGTTACGTTAGTGACATTTTCTCTAACAGACAGGGCTAGAAGACACATTTCTTTGCGATGTAATAGAAATGCTCAAAGCTATGTTTTCCCTGTATATACTTATATTTAAGTCTGATTCTTATTACTGTGGAATGCATCATTGCAGACTTCACATCTGTGTTGGAACTCAAATAGTTGCTTCTCAAATTCAGAGAAACTACATTCCTTTTGCTCCCTGAGGTATACACCTAAATATGACTCTAAATATATCAGGACCATCCCAATAAAACACACCAAACTGTTGAAACCAGATTAAATCTTTATTCACTGAGCCTGGATGTGTCCCAGAGGAATATAATGTAAAACACGGCAAATTTATGATTGAACTGCGTCTGAATTTCATTGTTCAGCTTTGTGTTATCCCATGCATTTCATCTCCGTTATTACTAACCAGTCTGGTATTTGAACGTCACACTATTGTGGCACATGGATTTATATCTTGTACTTGCAGCATCCTGACATTTTATTAGATTACAGATAGTCACACATACTTTCCTCAGAATAAGTTTCTTAGCAAGAAACATTCAATGATTATTGAAGAGACAATCCACCCTTTTTAAATTATGGATTAGTTCCCATTTTATTCTTTTTCCATTCATCTTCTGTTTGTTTGTCTGTAAGTCAGGTTACCAGTGCAGGGTTGGTAGGATACAGTGATTCTATCAGCAAAACATGCAACGTCATTCATGATGTTGAATATATTCATCTTAGTGCAATGTAACAGCAGTAGTTAATTCATTACAATGATTAGCTAAATGCTATGCTAACTGGTAATCTTGTTTAGTTTGTTCTGTGTTGTTGTGAAGTGTGAACAATTTCTTAACATGGTCACAGCAAAGCTATTTAGACTAAACAAGAAATGTCACATCTTTGTGGTCTTTGTTTTCATGGTATCCTATGGGAGAGGTACGGTGGCCCAGAGGTGCAACAGCCCAAAAAATGATCCACTAAGAAAAAAAAAGATTGGGATTTATTTAAAATAAGTATCTAAAAACCAAATGTACCCCTTAAAAAAAATAAACTTGTATGAAAGAAAAATCAATCTAAAAAAACCAAACAACTTGTAATAAAAATAAATTTGTCCACAGAAATAAACTTGAATGATTTTTTTTTTTTTTTTTTTTTTATAATAATCTCCTCGAATAAAATAGACCCCTGCTAAAAAATGTCTCAAATACAATAGAGCAATATCAAAAAATAAATGCAATGTCAGGTTTTAAAATATGTTGCCCCAAAAGTAAAATCACTTGACAATAAATAAATATTATCCAAAAAAAAAACCAAAAAAAAAACACTTGCTTATTTAAAAAAAAAATGCATTTATCAAAATAAAAAGAGTGTTTGAATATATAAAACTTCATATGTCTAAAAAGAAAAACCTCTTCACTTTTTAGATAAAGTCCATAAAAAAAAAAAAAAATCCACAAAAAATAAAAGCATGGGCCGAAATTTTTTAAGGCGTTCATTTTTGATACATTTTTGGGGGTTAGACATGGCGCATGGACACATTATATCTGTGTGATGTAGGCTAGAGTGTTAACAAACAAACACAGAAACTGAACCAAAAACAATACCCCTTGCCTCTCCTTCGGGGGGGCGGGGTAATATCAGTGCATGACAAACTACACATTACTAGGATTTTGCCAGAGGTGATTATGCATCTCCTTTAGCTTCCTCTGTCATATACAATCTCATCTCTCAGTCTCTCCATTTCTGTCTCAAACCCAACAGTTGTTTCTCTCCAGCTTCTCGCTTTTATTATTCTGCATCTCAAAGGACATGTCAGTTTTCCAAACTCTTGCTGCTTTTTAAAAGTTCTCTTCATTCCTCCCTGGTGATGTGTCTTTGAATGTCAACTCTGAAAACGCTGCTTCAACGATCCAGATTTCCTGCTAATGGTTTAATTGCTCATCAGCTCAGACATAAAATATGGAGTTGGAGTCAAAAAGGACAACTGATGTGCTTTTGGAGTCAGAGAAATGGATGTATTATTTATTAAAAACTAATAAAAGATTCTTTTGTTTACAGCTCACTGGTGTCCGAAGAGCTATTTTTCTTTCTTTTTTTTTTTTTAGAGAGAAAAATCCTGAACATAAAATATAAAAGTAGAGAAATTAACACCATTTTGAGAGCCATGACCAAGGTGAGGAAAGAAGGACTTAATCTCAGGAGTTGGATTTGAGACATAGGCCATAAGAAAACAGAAAGAAAGAAAAATCTATGTTCAGTGACGTATTACTGAAAACTGTCTTTGAAAGTCTAGATCAGGGGTCCCCAACCCCCGGTACTGGTCCGTGGATCATTTGATACTGGGTCGCAAAGAAAAAAAAAAGTGATTAATATTAAAGCAATTTTTTTCATTAGTCTTGAGGAGATCTTATTTTGAAAAGCGATCGTTTCGACCCTCGCCTCACAACCGCTCTTGACTCTGGTGCGCCTCAAAAGCTCCTGCACATCAGTCCATGTTTGAGACAACTTCAGACCTCTTTGCATTCTGGATTAAAGTCAAAGCAGAATATGTGGATATCGCCACAAAAGCCCTGAAAGTCCTTCTTCCGTTTCAAACCTCATATCTTTGTGTGGCTGGGTTTTCTGCGATGACAGTTACCAAGACAAGAATCCAGAATAGACTGGATATACGGAACACAGTTGGAGTGTGTGTCTCCCATCAGCCCTAGATGGGACCGTCTAGTACAGGCATGTCCAAAGTCTGGCCCGGGGACCAATCATGGCCCGCGGTCAGATTTTATACGGCCCACAGCTTCCGTTTTATAATGTATTATTTATGGCCTGCTTGGACTGTTGATCCAAGTACATGAATCATAAAAGGTTCAAAATGCAGTTTCTCCTTCCACCTCATGGTGGCAGCACCACTCTAACTCTATCTGACTCTGTGACCTTGCCATGAACCCTTTTCGCTAATTTCTAACCATGGCGCCTGTAAATAAAAAAAGGAAAGTTGACAGTGAGGGCCGCCGCTTCCAGGAGACATGGGAATTACAATTTTTTTTCACTGAAAATCGAGGCGATTGTGTTGGCCTAATTTGTCGAGGGATTGTTGCCTTGTTTAAGGAATTCAACGTAAAAAGACACTAGCAGACAAAACACGCTAATGCATATGACAAGCTAGCAGGGAGTGAGAAAAAGTGAAGCAAATTCAAGCTGCTTTAAACTCACAACAGTGACTCTTCATGTGAACCTGGGAGTTCAATGAATTCACCACCAGGACAGGCTACCAAGTTGCCAGGTTAGTTGCCTATAACTGCTGGTGTTATGTACTTGTAGATGTGACACAAATATTACTTTCTGAATGATTTTGTGAAAGACGAGAGTAAGAGTCATATGTTTTCATCTGAAATGTTAACAGACTTTACATTACTGAGTAATATATGAGTAATGATTACTCATATAAGTCATGTTTAAAATGAATGTGGGGTTAAGATTTTTATCAACTTCTTGGAAGTTTAAGATACTCCATACAGTTTGTTCTATGTTATCTGACTCCAGATGTGAAAGGAAGGCAGAATTGTTTTTTTAATTTGTTCACACCTGAGTGGCGTAGATTTGGTTACACTGCCATTTAAAAAAATTATATTGTGACAATGAAAATAAAATTATTGTAGAAGAGCGCATTTATACGTAATTTTTACTGTTTAAAAAACGTCCGAAGGGACCACTGGCCCCTGGCAATCTCCACATTATCAGATCTGGCCCTCTTTAAAAAAAGTTTGGACACCCCTGATCTAGTATATATATATATATATATATATATATATATATAATGTATTTAATTTGGTTAATATGGGTTTGAATATATTTGTTGAATACCACAATATTTAATAGCGCACGACCTGCATCTGACACAGGCCTCCTCCACAATAATATTTTTTTTTTTTTATGTAAACTTATGCTCATATATCTCCATTTGTCAAATGACATAAAAAAAAACAAACAACTATGAATGTTCAACAAGTATGCAGAGCTTGTAGATGTCAATAATATCTACACCAACAATATGTGAAATACCACAGAGACATCCTAATGAGGCTTCAGGAGCTTGTTTTCTCAGCGGTAAAATAAAGATGCAGATGCATTGCTTGCCTGTGACGTGGTATAGCAATGTCAAATTAGGTTAGACACTTGTAATTACCAGTATGTAGTGATTAAGGTTAAACACTTCTGGGTTTAGTTTCCTAAAGTTACGTAATATCTGTGTAATATACGTAAATCAGTGCCCTTGACCACGGTGCTGATGAAGATCTGGAGTTGGTCTCAGATCTTCAATGACAGCTCACTGCTCCTAAAGTGATAAGTCCTGATGTTAATGCACTAAAACTAATGTATACGGATGGGTTAATAAAGATAACATGGGATGGGATAATAAAGTGACTTTTATCTAATGTTAGTGTTATGCACCCTACACAAGGCTAAATGTAGGAATGTAGGGTGTGATGTCATTGTTTTCCAAATGTTCCTGTTGTGGAACTAATAAAGGATTGTGAGTAAAAGTTCAGACCGCAGGCAAATGTGGCCCAAATCCATTTTTTAACTGAAAAATAAATGTACCGTGTAAATAGAATTAAACTTATATATATAAAAAAACAAACTCCTAAAAAAATTACTTGGAATAAAAATACATTTGTACAAAGAAATAAAATGAACTAGTTTGTTTTTAATAATCTCCACAAATAAAATTGACTTCTACTAAAAAAAGGGTTTCAAAATAAAACAGAGTAACATCAAACATTAATTTTAATTTTAGGTTTTAAAATACATAATACATTAAAATACACATAGGTTCTTTGGTTTTTTGGTAGAATTTAGTTCAGGTTGCTGTGCTGAGAATGAGATTCTTCATCCTGTTGAAATCAGCAAATGTTTAAATAAATCATGTGCAGAAGGCATGAAGTTTTGTCACTGACATACCAGACAAATAACAGTTTGATCATATATGTATAGTGTTGATCAGGTAGGCCTTTGTTTATCAATATTCATTCAGTCAGAAAATTCAAGATTCCAATGTTTATATATATATTAGGCCTGTAACGGTACACATACTGAACCAAGTACGCACCTGTTCGGTTCAGTACACAGCTGTACGGAAACGGCACAGTATGTTGAGAAGAAGAAAAAGGAATGAAAGACGTTGTTCGATGTGGAACTTTAAATCCACGAAACATGGACATATTGAAGGAGTGCACATTGACCTGAAATATGAAATAGCAGCTGCCATAACATTAAAAAAAAAAAACAAATATGACGTCAACCTGGAAGGAAGAGACAGAAGACCCTCCTCCATCATTACAGTCCTGTTTGGGATCACTGCGGGTTCAGGTGGAAGACAACAATGAGGAAAGAGACGTTAATATGACGGACATTGTTTGCTGCCTATGAACTACGGTAGTTCTCAAACACTTACACTAGCTCTGTTTGTCTGTCTGTTTTTTCTCTCTCTCTCTCTCTCACACACATGCTGTATAATAGAGTAATAAAACCTGGGAGCTGGACGTTGAATGTATGTAAAGTTTCACTTTCGTTTCACGCCAGCGTTAGTTACATTAGTTATGGGCCGTACCCTCAGGTATATAACTGCCCCCCCCGCTCCATCAAAAAAACAGCACACAAAAAAACATCCCCCTCTCTGTTCTTGACAAATCGCACCCTGCACACACACACACACACACACACACACACACACACACACACACACACACACACACACACACACAAGTACACAAAGTGGCCTAAACAGTTTGTTCGCTGTCCTAAAATAAATAATTTGGTTAATTATGTTGTCAAAGTTACTCTTCAGTTTGTTAAAAGAGAATACGAGTTTGCCCTCTTGTTAATGTTGCACTTCATGTGGAATTTTTTTGTTGTTATTTTTATGCAGAATGTGAACTGACAGAACTGTGATTAGATTATTGTTGTTTGTTCAAAACTACCTGTCAGGGAAAAATAAAATAATACATTTTAGTAATATTTTATGTATTTTATTTTCTATTTGATTTATAGCAGCAGAATTAGATTATTCCTGTTTTTCTATATTGTATTGTCTCCAAAAATTGGGGGAAAAATGTTCAAAAATTCATAAATGCATTAAAGACATTTTGAGGGGTTTTCTTTCTTCCCATACCAAACCAAAAAAAACGAACCGTGGCTTTCAAAACCGAAAACGTACCGAACCAAAGATTTTGTGTACCATTACAGGTCTAATATATATATATATATATATATATATATATATATATATATATATATATATATATATTTATATATATATATGTGTGTGTGTCTGTGTGTGTGTGTGTATATATATAGATATAGATATATTGATATATAGATATAGATATATATATGCACTAACACATGGATGCACACATACACACACACACACACACAACTATTTACAGCTTGGTCCCCCCAGTTCTACAATCCTATCTGCGCCTCTGATACGTCATATATTACGTCAGAACCTATTTTGCGCATGCGGGTCACTTCAGGGTCGCATTCAGTTCATACTTAAAACTGATAGAAGTTGCATTAAATAGATAGATAAACAGATATAAATTATTGATCCCAAAACTGGGGAATTGTAGATGTATAATATGAACGAGCACCCACAAAAAAAAAAAACGGATTTCACCAAAAACTCTAAATTGTGCATTAAGACCTGCTGTCTGAACGTAGCCTTAGTGCCATGTGAGGGAAATGAAAAACTTTATATGGCCTTTTGCATCATGGCATTACTCTAAGGAAGTAGCTGGCATGCCAGGCATAACTGTCTTTCAGACTTACAACTAAATAGATTCCACTGTGAGAGCCCTTAAGTGTGTGAATGATATTTCTTAACCTTAAAAGCACATACTGCAAATGCCATTTTCAGTCTAAGTGAAATGCAAGGTAAAAAAAAAAAAAAATGTAGTATGACAAGTATGAAAAAGGACAGCAGAGGTCTACAATAAAGTAGAGAATTCTCACGTTCATAGCTTTAGGACAGTTAGATGATACAATGTGTAATGTGTTTCCTTTCACAGCAGATTGAAATGAGCAGTGTTCTTATGGCTGCTGTGTTTTACTATCAGATTACTGCTGTTTTGGCAGGTACATTCACATGTGCCAGGATGAAACATGACTTGCATACAAATGAGCTACTGTGCAGATGTTCATGGAGGCTACTGGTGCTTTCGAGACACGTACTTCCACAGGCACAACCTGAGCTGAAGCACAAGGAAAAAACAACTAGAACTGCTGCAATTATAATGGGGTCCGAGCACCCCGAACAATTCGAAGCCAAATGCACACAGAAGAAAGAGCATCACCCCCATGCAACTGAGAGCTTATGCTGTTTGTTAAGTTGAATACAAACTAGTCTGAAAAGTGGTTTTAGAATGTTGTAGGATTTTGCTAAACCAGGAATCAATTGTCCAGTTCTTTTATTCAAGAGTTTAGCTATTTTAACAATGAATTATTTCTATTTACTGAAAGCCCATAGGGCTTTTATTTTGACACAGGGAAGAAAGTGTTCATAGAAAAGTGCATCACAATATGTTAACATGGCAAACGAGAGTGGATCAAATCAAGATTCTGCGCTAATTACAATCACTGAGATTAGATTAGATTAGATTAGATTAGATAGAGCTTTATTGATCCTTTGACCAGAGCCCTCAGGAAATTGAGGTTCTAATAGCAGTGCAACACTGAATATACACACAAGAAATACCTCAAGAAAATAACAATATAACAGCTATTAAAAACAGTAGTGAAAAATTACAATTGCACATTGGAAACTACAATAATATTACAATTACATTTTTTTAACTTCAAACCTGTATCCACTGGACCCCCTCCACTGCTTTATGGGTCCCCCGCAAATGCTGGGCCCCATGAATTTGTCACGTTTAGCCCCCCTTTACGGCAACCTAGTGTATCGGGAATTCTGAGACTCCCGACAGTTCGGTTCAGGTGAACATTAGTGTCAGTAATGTGGGATATAGGTGGAAGAAAACTGTCCCAACCTGCCTGTTATTTCAGTGGGTTGGTTGCCCCCCCCCTCGAGGATGAAGGTAGAAGTAGGGATGTAAAAACCAGAGGAGGGGTTGATCTCCCCTACCCCCCACCTCCCCAACAAATCAACCCCTGTATACAAGTAATATAAGTATGTAAGTAATAATAATGTAAGTAATAAATAATAATAATTTGTACTCATAAGTATAACTGTAACAGAGCAAAGTAGAAAGAAAATCCTCTATTACAAATGTAAAACAAGAAAAAATCTGCACACCAGTGCATAGTTATATTTCAATGTAACATTTCAAGCAGCTTGATTTTTTCCTTGTTCTACTTTTGTTTTAGTGTTAGCTGGTATCCAGTACTTATCTACAGGGAGGTGCATGTTTGGACTCTTGCCTCCTTCATATAAAAGTCTGATGCCTACGTCAGCCAAGGTAAAGGAAGACTTGGGCCAATATTTGTGGAAATAGGGTACACTCTAATGACTTGCAGTGACTATCATCAGGTACCATATGAGTAAAAAAAAAAATTACCCTGAAGGCATTGAAAACAGAAGCCAAAAGCACATGACCATGTATTTTATTTCATTTTGTAATTGCACTCTGTTGTACATATGTATATTGTCTGTATAGTTCTTATTACTATTATTATTATTGTCTTATATATTTATATCTTTATGCACGCACACTTTTTTCTTGCAGTTCCCTGTTGTGGGATCAATAAAGTCTAATCTAAATCTAATCAAATCTGACTGGTTGGTGACAGTTTGTAAAGTTGTAGTCTGATGCAGTGGCAGTGAAGGACCTTCAGTACGTTCAGTCCTGCAGTGCAGTGAGGTGAGTCGTCCACTGCTGCTGTGTCTGTGGCCGGTTAGAATGTGGTGATGAGGAAAATCTAAATTGTTCATGATGTCCTCCACCTTATTCAAAGCCCTCAGTGACTCCACGGCATATAGATGCACCCTTGTCATCAGCAGCCGGTAAAATGTATAGTATCTTACAGCAGACGTTTGAGGACAGGGGCCTCTTTAACCTCCTAAGACACAGCTATAGGTTTTCTGTCCACATTTGTGGACAAGAGTTTCACGACTTTATACAAAAAAAGAAAAGAAAACCGTGCTCCGCAAAGGACATTCCATAAAAATTTTAAAAACTGCGTCTGAAAAAACTGTTGCATCATGATGTTTCCAATATAGGCACTTATTTAATAAAAAACAAAAAAAGCTTGTACTTTGCTCACATTTCCTGGGTCTTAGGAGGTTAAGAAAAATATATGAGATAGTTCATCTTTGTTCAGCAAGCATATCATTAACCTCATAGCAGAACTGCCTGAGTCATACACTATATGGACAAAAGTATTGGGACACGTTGAATTCAGGTGTCTGGACTGCAAAACAATAATGACAAATGTCATACTCTGGTTTTATATAGGGATAAATACCGTATTGATTATTAAGGTTGATATTTATATCTCAAATCATCATGATTTTACATGACGTGTTCCAATATTTTTGTCCATGTAGTTTATAAACATCAACAGTAAGCCTTTTAGACTGTCCCTGTGACCCCCACCCCTGTTTTAGGTCACCAGATCCACTCCCCCTCTGTGTTCCAGCACCTCCTACTTTTTAAATTAAACACTGCCTGTCTGGTAGATATGGGTTAAATCTCCTACTGGTGTACCTGATGAAGATCTGGAATTGGTCCTCAAGTGCCTTCGATGGCAGCTCCCTGCTTCCAATCTGTGCTGTGTGCTAATGCTAATGCTAGGTACTGTGTGTGTATTACGATGGGTAAAATGCAGAGATTGAGTTTCCCCACTGAGATAATAAATCGAGTTGACCGTTTTAACCTTTTTAAGAGATTTGATGAGATGTTTTGAGATGAAATAAATACATCTGCAATTAAATGACTGTAAGGAAAGTGCAGACTAAATATGAGTTTGACCTGCAGGACAAGACTTGCTGTCGT